>NC_030682.2:3347752-3647752 GCF_000004195.4 Xenopus tropicalis
CAACCTTTCCCATTAAATAATTCAATTAATTATAATGAAATGCAAGCCTTCAATACAAGTACATTATTAGGAGCCTTAACAGACCCCAAATTAAATATTAGGAATTGAAGCTTTTTGCCTACATAACACTGATTTTTACCTCGGCATAAGTTTTTCAATTCCACGGCGCTTCTCTAATAAAAGATCTTCCATTACAACAGCATAGATCTCTCACTTTTCAAATCAAATGGCAATTTTTATCGCCCAGCAAACCTTGAATCTTTGTCGTCCAAAACATTAAGATCTCTCTCTGTCTTTGCATTATACCTTCCCACTTATTACTAACCTTCAAAGCGGGCGCACGAGGCTTGGAGTGCGAGGGGACCTGCGACACAATAACTATTGCGATGTCAACAGGGGAACATCCTATCGTGCCTATCAGAACACCAAACCCGGTGTTTTAGCCTCCAGCGATCGAGACAAGTCAAACTCAAATGGTCGGGCAACCCTACCCAGCAGCTGAATCTTGTCAAAACCCAAAAACCAAAAAAGCATACAAGCCACAGCCAGCAAGGGCACAAGGTTATCTATAAAGAACAAAGACACAGAACCACCGCCAAATTAGCAAAGGGACATACTTGGTCTATTTAATTATTCAGCCAGGAATGTCGCACAGATGTTAATTAAGGAGCCTACACAATAGAGGATTAAATATACTTAGTCTTGAGAGTATGTGTTATCATTCCAAGAGCCCAAGTCACTAGAGTTACGTGTGTTGATTTAACTTTGAGTGCAGGATTACACGAGTAAGAAAAGAGACAACATCTAGTGTCTAATAAGTAAGCCAATTGTGAGATATATTTAGGCACCTTATAAAATGGATAGAAGTATGCGAATTGTTGACAGAACATGGAGCCTATCTCTGCTTAATTCGCGATACTGTGTCAGAGTACAGCATGATCTTCCCAGATAAGGGGTCCGATACCTAGCGTACGGAGACATATAAGCAGGTTTATTAAAGAAATATGACACAAAACACGATCAAGGATCACATCAGACCACCAATAAAATTAGAGAATATTCCAGAGATGAACAATCTATTTTGGGTGCGCTATTTATGTTAAGGCATGGGAAGCTCGAGCGATATATACATTGAGGTACTAAATTATAGGCGCAACAGCAGTCTTCCACATGCGCACCCAACAGCGCTACCGGGCACATTAGCTTACTTGTCTGTCCTCGTGAACATTCTGAAGGTATGCACGAAGACTATCCATAAGCAGAAGATTGGCCTGTTTGTGTAGTCTCTGTCTGATTAGGCCAATAATTAAGGGAAGATATAGATCTAGGACAGCTAACAAGCAGATGGACAGGTCCTCTGTGCAATTGTAATTTGCGGGCAAGTGTAGAGCACGTCAGGTTACATTAAGAGGAAAAATAAGAGCACACTATGTATCACACCCACACATAAGACTTAGGAATAAGCAAACTTACAACATGGTCTCTGTCGGATATTTATAGCGCTAATGGACCGATATTAGCGGCCGGCCTCCACCCACTCAAACATTGCGATGATTATCATAGGTAAGAGTCTAAATATTGTCCTTGAGCCCCATCTAGCTTCATGGACTTGATTACTTGTAGCCTGAGCGCCTATTGAATAAAGGCTCTATGATGCAAAAGTAAAGGCCTTGATAAGGGGCCAATAATTTAAGATAAAGGAGTCGGAGCATAGTAGCGAAATTCAGAGCCAATTTCTATTTGAGTTAGCCTTATAGTACCTGGCTTTTGATTTAATTGCAGCTTATTATACAAACTGCGTATGGAGAAGCCAGAGTCATTCTTCAGTGTTAGATGTGCACTCAGAAATTGCCTAACATACACTAGACAGCACAAGGGATTAGTGGGAGAGGAGACAGGTTTGGTGGGTCATGTGATCCAGGGGTCTATGAGAGGAGTCGCACCTACCGTTACGTGTAAATGCTCCATAAGGAGATTTACGTGATATGGCTCGCGCATTGTCTCACGCCTCCAACTCTAAATAGAGATTATAGCTTAGGACATGCCCCATCTTCAAAGAGGATGCGCTTAGAGCAATTGCAGTATACGATTCCCAAGTTCTCATCTAGAAAATCCTAGATGGCCCTCAGTATATATATATGATAAGGCTAGGAATTCTAGAGGCGAAAATAAACTATCACTGTCAAGTGTGCGTAGTAAGCAGAATACTAACGATCTGGGCTAGCATTTTGAGTTAGAATCCAAATAAAATGCACCACCTTATGATCTCCAAGGTGATCCACAAAATTAGAAAGGATGCAGTGTAGACCTTCCCATTATTTATATATCGAGGACAAGCAGACACAAGGAACACAAACAGGGATGCCCACTGCAGCATGCTGGCCCAATACTGGATTTACTATGTCGCAATGTTATGAGGAGAAGTACGCGATGTCCCTCTAGCGTGCACTCTCATGAGAGATTATCATGTTATTATACCGGAGGAGGGAAACTTTTGATTAGCTGTTGAAAAAAGACTTTATAGTTAGTGAGCGGCAAAGTATCTATATTTGGCAATGAGGAAGGACATAGCACGTCTAGTATATTAGGAGAGGGGTCTCTTCTACTGAGTACAAGAGAAAACATTAAGTATAACAGAAATAGTGCCTAACACCTGTTGGCCAGTGAACAGAAGCAAGCAGGTATTATCTAAAGTGAATAATATAATTAAATAGCAAGAGAGACAGAGGGAAACCCACCCAAAATTTAAGAGTATAAGCCCTTATTGAGCGCGTGATCGCATTTAAAAAATGCCTTAAGCAAGAGCTTCATCCATTTGCTTAAAGGTACTGCAAAGACAGCTGCCATTTTAAAGGGTAGCACTTTCCTTTTCCTGTCCAGTACTTACGTAGCCGCCACATTTTTCCCCAAGTCCATCCCAGTTACAATGAACTAGCAGATCACACATTCCTAAGGGCGAGGAGGAGCATGACAGTGAGTCACCCGTTGAACTTTTGGGCGCATATCTAGGATTTAAGAAGAGGGAGAATGTGAAGACACCGCGCAAATTTAAGGAGCGGATGATGAGTGAGGCGAGAGAACTATGTCTACAGAACTGCTGGCAGCACTTAGTTGAGAAAAAAACAAGAAATCGCTTAGACCTCCCCACAGAGCCAAGAAACTTATGAAAAGAGAGAAAGTTACATCAGCGCTACCACATTATGGTTAATCAGAGGTCTACGGATAATCCTGTGGTGAGCGACACAAAACAACAGATATTAAGAGTTTATTAGATATAGGACCGAGTGTTTCCTATTGTCCTCCCGAATCTAGATGAGAGGAATCTCGATACTTGCCAGCAACATTAACGGTCAGACCATTATCTGCAGAGTTAGACATTGAAGTGACGGTGCCCTATTAATGTGAGAAGTATAAAGTATAAGGACATATTATGTTACTGTTTGGCTACATAGAGCGCTCTAGGGTCCAAATACTCAATGTAGTAATGATTAGAAACATACATTTAGCTCTAGTTTAACAACATATCTACCATTCATACTTAATAGGAAACGACAACTAATTGCGCGTTCCACCTATTTTCAGTGAAGCCATGGGGAACAAGTCAGGTTCAGCCGTGCGGTGGCCTTGTTATTCAATAGTGAATTTATATATATGAGATGGCGAGGCCGGAGTCTTACCCGTACTTAAGCCACCATGCCCCAGTAGTATGTCTGATACTTGGCAAGGCATATGCAACATACCATGAGTTCGTGGACAATAGTCAAATAGCCTTATATATAGAATAGGTCACAATAAATATAGAAGAAATATAAGGGGGGGTGGAGACTAATATTACTATAGTAATGCATGCACAAGCAAAGCATAAAGTAAGTCCAGTATTTGTAGTTAGTTTGTGAGGACATTTACCCTATAAAACAGTTGGGTGCAGGGTCGGAGGGAGCCAAAACCTATTAACATTAAGATGAGAACCACATTGGGGTTCCCAATATTTTACGGGTGCAAGGAAAAGTCGGCGCCAAAAACGTGGAGCACTATCAATCTGTGAAGCGCTATTCTTCTTTACCAGCCCCATAGGTTAGGCATTGAGACCTAATAACTTTGCCAGGCAATGAGCCAACTAAACATTTTGCGCGTAGAAGTTAGCCTTGAGATAGGCCCCAATAATCCTAGCAAAGAAGCCTCATGAATCTAAGGACTACAGATAACAAGTGAGATAGCGACGAGGAGCCATGCGTAGCCGAGGCAATTACTCTATGAAACAGCAAAACCAGATGGCCACCAGGGGGACCCACCAAATTTCTAGGAAAGGAACCATTGTTCTAATATTTTAGCGAGATGCAGCAAGCTTCGCACAAAACTGGTTATAATTTGGGAAGCCCCCGAATTTTGCCAAGACCCGCGCGCGAGTGAGTAGGATGATTACCGTGCATGCGTTCACTAGATAAATGAGCCATTTAGCACCAACATTTGCAGACGTAGCCTTGATAGTATGGCCAATAAATACTTAGAAGAAAATTATATCTCTCGACATTAACCTGTATGAGGCAGTATAAGTGGCAAGACAAGGCGTATCAGGAGATTATTAGGATATATAACAATCACCACTAGTGTGGAACCCAAAATCCTAGGGAAGACATTTGGTTCCCCATAATATTTTACAATAGGACATTGTGAGTATCAAGGTCGGCGTTCATCACTATGGCGAGTCTTTGTGAGTTCTGTACATTATATGAGTGCAGGGGGCCATTTTCCATGTGCCCACAATAGTTGCCAATCTAGATCTTGGAATACTTTGCCGTAGGGCGCCACTATAACGCCCATGAAATAAGCCATATTGCACAGTGTTATTTAGAAGGGCCTTGATTTCAGAACCTCATAAATTATAGAAGAGAGAAAAATTAGACAAATTACTATTATATTAAGGACTTAGTGGCCCGTCATAGCAGCAGTGTATTTAAGGAAAAACAAAACAAGGGACGCGAGCAAATTAAGGGAATGTATCAATTAGGTCCAATATGTGTTTAGCAAGAAGTCGCAGGAACATATCGTGGTTTGATAAGCAGCTTAAAGCCAGAAGACAAGATCAATCAGGGCTAGTTTATGTCATTTAGCCGTGAGTAATCCATTATTTCCATAGCGCTCCCATAGAGAATGATACTTCGGCAGCGATTGGTTTAGCAGACGGCAGTAACCGATATATTCCAGAATGGAGGCCTTGAATAGGGCCATAATTAAAGGGAAAGAAATTTTAAGGGAACAAGATTACTGTGGCAGCAAGCAGAAGGGCTTATTTAGGGAATCTCTAAAATAGACCACACCGAAGAAACTACAGAGCGCGAACAAATATAGTGTAAAGGAAAGACCAAGTTAGTTGCCTATAATTTTAAAGATGCAAGGAGTAAAAAGTGCGCGTCCAAGACGGTTTGATTAGAAACTATTATAGCTTCCATGGAGCCATCTCCATGCGGGTCCCGCGAGTAAGTCTAAGATTTGAAATATTGTTTATGTCTCCGAAGTCATGAGACAACAACCGAGTTTGCAGATAGTCTGGACTCTAGTAAGTTAGGTAGCCTAATCAGAATGATACGGACACAGGGATTAATCTTACAAGGGAGCATAAGTCATCTTGTTGTGGAGGACCTGAGCGTCTTTTAGAGTACAAGCAGGTTGGTCTTTCAATGCTAAAATTTGATACATCACAGCAAACTCCACCCACTAATAGTTCATAACTGGACACATATAATGTGCGATCTCTATATTTATAGACATTAAGAATAAAAACCCAATTGGATGTATCGCGAAGTCCTCAACAAACGGATCAGGTTATATTACATTAAAGATTTGAGGGAATCACCAATTTAGTCCTCCAGAGCACCCGCGTTATACATTTATAATGATATATTGGAATCAGAGCGTAGATGAAGGAGGCGGAAGGTGGGGCGATTTACATCATTAAATAAATGGCCAATAGAGGCTGTTGCATGCCCATTGCACCAGAGTTAAAGAGCTCATTGAATTAGAGGCCCCTATCTTAATGTGATATAGGAGCGAGGAATCATTAGGGGAGTACAGAGTTAACTGAGTCTTTTGTGGAGTCCTATTACAGCGAGAGCAAGCCAGAGTCAGTTGAAAGGAAAAACAACTAAAAACAAGGTACCACCAAATCAAAGGGGTAATAAGAGACACACTAAAAAGCCAATGGGGCTTGATCTTGCCCTTCCAGAGAGCTATGGAAGGAAAGTGGAGATATCTGGATCTAACATTACGAGTTAGAGGTGTATTCAAAAATTAGTAACAGAAGGCTAACATGTTATTTTATCCTGCGGTCCCCCATAGTTACAGAATGAGTGATATAAAAATATTGTGCCGAAGTACACATTTAAAAACCATTTGGACAAGTAAAGCCTTAGCACCAATTAAGCGAGCGTCGCACTTTTAATTAAGAAAAAGGGAAATTTCTAGCCGGCGCAAATAAGAGCGTGTGTTAGAGCCAAGCTAGATATACATATGAGCTGTGTGACGTATTCAGAGTAAACAAACAAAGGACTAAAGCTTTCTAAGGTTAGTTGCACAACGTAATGAAAGAAAGGGAGACATAATGAGCTAATCCATTATATTAAAGCGGGCAGGTGGTAGAAATAAGCCAAGTCGCAACGGGTATTCAATATAGTGAGAGGGTGGTGAATCACAATGCAGCCCAATTTCTCTCCAGCCCCATTAAGATTAGGTAATAGTGATTTACTGGTGAGGACTAGAGGTATCTATCTTTAGTTGGGATCAACCATAGATGGGCAAAGCTTACAATGTCTTCTAGTATTTAATGTGACCAAGAGAATTAGAGAAAGGGAAATTGAAGAATGCAACGGATTAATCCATTTACAAATAAAGCCATGAGAGTGGCGAGCAATGTCAATAGCGTCGACCCAGCGTTTATTAGAAACCCCAAAATCAAACAGAACCACAAAGTTAAGAAAGGGACACGATGAATGCTGATTACTCACTTATTTAGTTCTAGCTAGGGATCAAAAGTACGCTACCAAAAGAGTCGACTTGAGTTAATTAGTGAGTCCAATTTACCCTAGCTCCAGCATGAAGTTAAGATCGTAGATCAATTTTATAGCCATCTAACCGATAAAAACCCAATAAGGCTAGTTCAATTGCACTCTGCCAAATTTAAGCCCCGAGGGGTATATTATATCTTCAGTATGGCGGTAGTCAACCTACTAGAAAATTGAGTAACTGAGAAAATTTTAGCAATTGTATTTTTATTACAAGAACATGATGGCGGAATAAGCACTAGGTCAGTCTCAAGAACCGTAATTATATAAGAATATAAACCCAATAAGAGACATGTTACTGCCACCCCAGACCACCCAAAAATAAAGGGATTCAGAAAAAGACCATTGGGTCCATATTTTTAGGCATAGATGGATATATCGTCCTTTAGTACTGGGTATCAGTACAGGCTATTGTTTTATTATTACAGAGTAAAATGTGTGAATATCAGAGGGGTGGAGTTCACATTATTGCCTAAATGTGACCCAACATAGTAAGAACTCGATCAATATTTAGGTTGCTGATTCATAGCGCACCTAATACCAGACGCCAACAAAGGTATATTAATTTTAAGGAGTCATCATTTATTCCGTTAAGGCGATCCCAGAATTAGTCAGCGATAACTTAGATTTGTCATATAAGAATAGTACAGCCGAGCGACACCAAGAGTTGAATCATTTAGGACCCCCGTAATTTTCTAAGAACCCACCAAAAAATATTACGAACACGAAATATAGGAAGTGGGAAACAATGGATAAATCTGCCCAACAATAAGCGAGTAGCCCAACATTTGTATAGGGAGTAACCCTTATAGGAGTACCATCTCTATAAAAGTTGTGGTAATCAATGATTACATGAGTTGAACGCATGTTATTATATATAGGTCAGACGAACAAAGGAGAGCGAGAGCATAAACAAAAAGGTCTGCAATACCATATATAAATAGAACCGCGGACCCAAGCTAAGAGCTGTAATTGCTTGAACGGGCCCGCAATTATGATAAGCGGAGAAATTATATCTTAGTTGCAGATCAAAGTACAAGGGTACTCCGTGGTGTCGTGTGAGTTATACAGAGCAAAAAGGGAAATAATTTAACCATTAAATAAACCCAATAGCACTGTTACGCCCCAAATAAGGGATAAATTTATATCTTAGTTGGGAATCAAGTGGCAGCACGGTACTGCTGGGCGCAATTATGGTGGCAGCGGCGCACGCGCGGCAGAGAAAAGGGCGCGGCGGAATCATTTAACCATTAAATAAACCAATAAGGCTGTCTGCCCCCAATAAGGGGGCGTTAATTATATCTTAGTTTGGGATCCAATACAGGTACTGCTTTTAATTAAATTACAGAGAGAAAGGATCAGTTGAACCATTAAGATATTATAATCTCACCAATTCAGGTCACTGTACTGCCTCCCTAATAAGTGAGGGTCAGACGGCTGCAGATAGTCCTTAGGTAGCTGGGATCAAAGTGAGGCGAGGGCGGTATTACCTATTCCTGTGGTAGGTAGATGGAGGTTACAGAGTATAGCAGGTAGGAGAGCTAGTCCCTGATGTCGAGGTAGACAATTTAATCGTCTGACACACCATTGCGCATCTTCAATAATACTAACCAACCCCACAGTCATGATGGTTTCCATCTCCTGCCATCATCTGAATTCTGTGCTACAAACCCTGATAGGTATATAAGGCGGGCCTGATATTATCGCACTGAGCATGCTATTTGGCCGAGAGTAGGGTATAATCATAGCCTTCCGGCAGCTTCATCCGGGTAGTGGCTACACAGCAACGTTTTATTGAAACTTCCACTATGCTGAAATAGGGGGCAACTAGAATCATCACGCTCTTGAGTGTACCAACAAATGAACCCAAACATTAGGCAAAGCCCGAATGAGGGCGAACAGTAGCTACGCACGGCCAACCTCACAAGTGACGGCAAGGTAATTTATGTATCTCAGTAAAGTTTTCCTGGCCCAGCGCTGGATCATCGAAGAACCATACGCAACAGGCTCTACCCATATAAAATATTATTTACATACAAATAAAAAAAGGAGAAAGGTTCATATTATTTCATCACAGTAGTAGCATGGAGCGATCCCTAGCACCACTTCACAACACTTCCTCAATGTAAGTCTAGGGCCGCACCATTTTATTATTACCCGCGAGTCCCGTAGGTTTAAGGGGGAGGTGGGGAAACCTTTAGTGGGGCTAGAGTTAATCCGACACACTATGCTGGTCTTGAGAACCTGGAAGCTCGCGATTTGGTAGCTCTCTGATATAGAGCTGTTGCATTCTCCAACCATAATTCATATCACAAATAAGAATTCCACAACCACACCCTTCTAAGCGCGCTGCATCTTGGCTGAGGCTAGCTGGCCTAGCGTACATGTCTCTTGGTGCATCTGCTTGGGATTATTAGTCGATATGTGGTAGGGCTTATGTATATAGTAGGTGGGAGGGCCTGAGACAATCAATGTGCAACAGGGGTTCACAATTAGAAAGTGAGAGACCTTGTACCATCCAAGACTTGGCGCACACAGAAAGGCCCTTCTTCGGAAATGACCCATCACACACTTTCCTTTCCTTCCACATCTGGAACTGTTTAGCCCTTCGAATCAGCTGGTAATTAGGTTAGTAACATCATAAGGATGAACAATGGCTGACAGAGACTCAGTATTCTTATTTTCCTATGTTTTTTACACGTGATTTCCAAATTCATTGTAGCCAACCCAGTAAATCCTCCCGGTTCTTTACATGAATGCGCCACGAATCCAAAGGCTGAAATTCACATCCTCTAGGACACATGCCTTGCATAAATTGGGGACAAAGCCAAGGTATGCAACAGGAATTGATGTTCTCTCCACTCGGAGAAGACCAACAGAAATTACACCTCATTTCTTGGAGGGACTGCCCTGGCAGAATGACTGAAGGTCAAGTGGGTTCAGTCAACATCCTAAGCACTCTCTCCCCGTATCTCAACTTCGGCTCGTTGTGTCTTCCACAGCGAACGCGTCATGCGGCGTAAGAGGAGGACAACCAAATAGCGTGGGAAGGAGGTATTTGAGAGTTTCTCATCCTCAAATTAGAGGAAATCGCTGGGCCAGTAACTTTTCACGTGGAGGTGGGCCGAAGCGCGTTAGGCCCTTGGCTGCCCGCCTATATGAACTTCCAGCCAGGTGGCAGCCTGACCGCCAGAGTATATCCTCCCCTGCTCCTTCTGATCCGTCAGCTCTCATTTTGAGGGGCAATGTTGGCCTCGGCGTCATTTCCATCCATTTGCAACCTACACGTCGCATCAAACACCATAAGCCACCATATTTCTACCTGAGGACCACTATCGCCGGAGGCCATTAGACCTCAACTGCCTTCGCAGCGTGCACTCCGTCCTGTCGTAGGGTTAGTGCGCAAGCGTGCCCTATCCCTTCCTCATAGGCAGGGCCGAGGCCCCCTTAGCCCCACAATCACAGCTACTTGGCGCTTTCTGGATGGAGGTGTGGGACGATATGAGACGCAGGGGAGGGCAGGGTACATATTTAATTGCGCCTACACACAACGCCGATGGTCGCCCTGGCGATAACAAAGGGCGGTGTTGTAGGGCGTGGGCGGCCAGATAGAGGAGCGGCATAGATGATTATTTTATAATGCAGGGGCGAAGTGTAATTGCTGATCTCTGTCTCAATTCTGCTGGCCATAGTGCTTACATGATTAACTTATGAAATATAGCCCAAAGGATTTTGCGCGCCTAGATTCTGTCTAGTTTTAACCTATGGGTTCCACCCTAGCTGCTATCCTGAGAATATGCGTCTAAGGGTACGTTCTGATAGCACCCTCCCAGAACCTCGCCTAGAGAAGCAGTCTTTGCTGCCTACCTTCAAGAGGCCCCATCTCCACCGCAGTGATAGACAGCTGGTAGGATGAATAGGCCAGTCTACGAAACGCTGTCAGACCGAAAAAGACTAGCAGGAGCCGCATAAACCCCTTACCGTGCCTCTCCGGTCTAGCACAAGGAATATGCCCATCCCGCACCTCCATTAAATAATTCAATTAATTATAATGAAATGCAAGCCTTCAATACAAGTACATTATTAGGAGCCTTAACAGACCCCAAATTAAATATTAGGAATTGAAGCTTTTTGCCTACATAACACTGATTTTTACCTCGGCATAAGTTTTTCAATTCCACGGCGCTTCTCTAATAAAAGATCTTCCCATTACAACAGCATAGATCTCTCACTTTTCAAATCAAATGGCAATTATCGCCAGCAGCTGATCTTGGTTCAAACCTTGTGCCTATATACCATCACTGTTTTACCTCAGCACAGGCTTTTGGGATCAGACGGCGCAAATTGCAGCACGGAAAATTCTTGTGCCTACAGACCAACGGTGTTTACCTCAGCACAAGTTTAAAATTCAAATGGCAATTATCGCCAGCAGCTGATCTTGGTTCAAACCAACCAAGCAGCAGCAGCAGCAGCAGGTTCTTAGAAAACAACAGACCACAAATTAGAAGACATTGGTCTATATTTTAGCAGAAGTCGCAACGGTATAATTAGGAGTCATTTCCAGCCCCATAGTAGATGATACTTGCAGGCATAGCAACATTGCAAGTAGCCTTGATAGGCCATAATTAGAAGAAATTAGACAATACTGTGGCAGCAGCGGCAGCAGCAGCAGGTTATTAGAAAACAACAGACCACAAATTAGAAGACATTGGTCCATATTTTAGCAGAAGTCGCAACGGTATAATTAGGAGCCATTTCCAGCCCCATAGTGGATGATATTTTGCCGAAGTAGCAACATTGCAAGTAGCCTTGATAGGCCATAATTAGAAGAAATTAGACAATACTGTGGCAGCAGCAGCAGGTTATTAGAAAACAACAGACCACAAATTAGAAGACATTGGTCGATATTTTAGCAGACGTCGCAACGGTATAATTAGGAGTCATTTCCAGCCCCATAGTAGATGATACTTGCAGGCATAGCAACATTGCAAGTAGCCTTGATAGGCCATAATTAGAAGAAATTAGACAATACTGTGGCAGCAGCAGCAGGTTATTAGAAAACAACAGACCACAAATTAGAAGACATTGGTCCATATTTTAGCAGAAGTCGCAACGGTATAATTAGGAGCCATTTCCAGCCCCATAGTAGATGATACTTGCAGGCATAGCAACATTGCAAGTAGCCTTGATAGGCCATAATTAGAAGAAATTAGACAATACTGTGGCAGCAGCAGCAGGTTATTAGAAAACAACAGACCACAAATTAGAAGACATTGGTCCATATTTTAGCAGAAGTCGCAACGGTATAATTAGGAGCCATTTCCGGCCCCATAGTAGATTATATTTTGCCGAAGTAGCAACATTGCAAGTAGCCTTGATAGGCCATAATTAGAAGAAATTAGACAATACTGTGGCAGCAGCAGCAGGTTATTAGAAAACAACAGACCACAAATTAGAAGGCATTGGTCCATATTTTAGCAGAAGTCGCAACGGTATAATTAGGAGCCATTTCCAGCCCCATAGTAGATGATACTTGCAGGCATAGCAACATTGCAAGTAGCCTTGATAGGCCATAATTAGAAGAAATTAGACAATACTGTGGCAGCAGCAGCAGGTTATTAGAAAACAACAGACCACAAATTAGAAGACATTGGTCCATATTTTAGCAGAATCGCAACGGTATAAGTAGGAGCCATTTCCAGCCCCATAGTAGATGATACTTGCAGGCATAGCAACATTGCAAGTAGCCTTGATAGGCCATAATTAGAAGAAATTAGACAATACTGTGGCAGCAGCAGCAGGTTATTAGAAAACAACAGACCACAAATTAGAAGACATTGGTCCATATTTTAGCAGAAGTCGCAACGGTATAATTAGGAGCCATTTCCAGCCCCATAGTAGATGATACTTGCAGGCATAGCAACATTGCAAGTAGCCTTGATAGGCCATAATTAGAAGAAATTAGACAATACTGTGGCAGCAGCAGCAGGTTATTAGAAAACAACAGACCACAAATTAGAAGACATTGGTCCATATTTTAGCAGAAGTCGCAACGGTATAATTAGGAGCCATTTCCAGCCCCATAGTAGATGATACTTGCAGGCATAGCAACATTGCAAGTAGCCTTGATAGGCCATAATTAGAAGAAATTAGACAATACTGTGGCAGCAGCAGCAGGTTCTTAGAAAACAACAGACCACAAATTAGAAGACATTGGTCTATATTTTAGCAGAAGTCGCAACGGTATAATTAGGAGCCATTTCCAGCCCCATAGTAGATGATACTTGCAGGCATAGCAACATTGCAAGTAGCCT
Organism: Xenopus tropicalis; assembly: GCF_000004195.4. NCBI lineage: Eukaryota > Metazoa > Chordata > Amphibia > Anura > Pipidae > Xenopus > Xenopus tropicalis. The sequence goes on from NC_030682.2 coordinate 3,361,125, forward strand.
TGATAGGCCATAATTAGAAGAAATTAGACAATACTGTGGCAGCAGCAGCAGGTTATTAGAAAACAACAGACCACAAATTAGAAGACATTGGTCCATATTTTAGCAGAAGTCGCAACGGTATAATTAGGAGCCATTTCCAGCCCCATAGTAGATGATACTTGCAGGCATAGCAACATTGCAAGTAGCCTTGATAGGCCATAATTAGAAGAAATTAGACAATACTGTGGCAGCAGCAGCAGGTTATTAGAAAACAACAGACCACAAATTAGAAGACATTGGTCCATATTTTAGCAGAAGTCGCAACGGTATAATTAGGAGCCATTTCCAGCCCCATAGTAGATGATACTTGCAGGCATAGCAACATTGCAAGTAAGCCTTGATAGGCCATAATTAGAAGAAATTAGACAATACTGTGGCAGCAGCAGAAGGTTATTAGAAAACAACAGACCACAAATTAGAAGACATTGGTCCATATTTTAGCAGAAGTCGCAACGGTATAATTAGGAGCCATTTCCGGCCCCATAGTAGATGATATTTTGCCGAAGTAGCAACATTGCAAGTAGCCAGTATAGGCCATAATTAGAAGAAATTAGGCAATACTGTGGCAGCAGCAGCAGGTTATTAGAAAACAACAGACCACAAATTAGAAGACATTGGTCCATATTTTAGCAGAAGTCGCAACGGTATAATTAGGAGCCATTTCCAGCCCCATAGTAGATGATACTTGCAGGCATAGCAACATTGCAAGTAGCCTTGATAGGCCATAATTAGAAGAAATTAGACAATACTGTGGCAGCAGCAGCAGGTTATTAGAAAACAACAGACCACAAATTAGAAGACATTGGTCGATATTTTAGCAGAAGTCGCAACAGTATAATTAGGAGCAATTTCCGGCCCCATAGTAGATGATATTTTGCCGAAGTAGCAACATTGCAAGTAGCCTTGATAGGCCATAATTAGAAGAAATTAGACAATACTGTGGCAGCAGCAGCAGGTTATTAGAAAACAACAGACCACTAATTAGAAGACATTGGTCCATATTTTAGCAGAAGTCGCAACGGTATCATTAGGAGCCATTTCCAGCCCCATAGTAGATGATACTTGCAGGCATAGCAACATTGCAAGTAGCCAGTATAGGCCATAATTAGAAGAAATTAGACGATACTGTGGCAGCAGCAGCAGGTTATTAGAAAACAACAGACCACAAATTAGAAGACATTGGTCCATATTTTAGCAGAAGTCGCAACGATATAATTAGGAGCCATTTCCAGCCCCATAGTAGATGATATTTTGCCGAAGTAGCAACATTGCAAGTAGCCAGTATAGGCCATAATTAGAAGAAATTAGATGATACTGTGGCAGCAGCAGCAGGTTATTAGAAAACAACAGACCACAAATTAGAAGACATTGGTCCATATTTTAGCAGAAGTCGCAACGGTATAATTAGGAGCCATTTCCAGCCCCATAGTAGATGATATTTTGTAGGAGTAGCCACAATATAATTAGGAGCCATTTCCAGCCCCAAAGTAGATGATATTTTGCAAGAGTAGCCACAATATAATTAGGAGCCGTTTCAGACCCCAAATTAGAAGAAATTAGAATTTAAGAAATAGTAGCAACATTGTAAGGACCCTTGATAGGCCACAAATTAGAATATGATATGAGATGATATAGTGGCAGCAGCAGCAGCAGCAGCAGCTGCTAGATTATTAGGGGAGTATAAGGCAGCAATTGAGAGAGGAGGGTACATCTGGGAGGAGAGGAGGAAGGAGAGGAGGCTAGTCCCTGATGTCAGCAATGGGCACATGGATATCCCCGCTTATCCATGCCTCATTCATTTTAATAAATGATAGCCTATCCACGCTGCCAGTGGATAGGCGTGTCCGCTTCTCCGTGACCACCCCACTTGCGGCACTGAAGACACGCTCTGACAGGACACTGGCAGGGGGGCAAGCCAGCACCTCCAGAGCGTATTGTGCCAGTTCTGGCCACTGGTCGAGCCTCGACACCCAAAAATTCATGGGGTCATCATCAGTGTGCATGGCGTCCTGCACACTCACAGACCCCATGTAGTCAGCCACCATATTATCCAGCCGTTGTTGGTGGTGACTTTGGGTGCTAACCAGGCCTGCTGCTGCCTGGCGAGGCTCGAAGAAGCTTCTCCACACATCCATTAGATTCCCACCACCTCTAGCTGCGCTGCTGCTGCTGCTGCTAGACTCCTGGCTCTGCTGGATGTGTGGAGTAGTGGAGGCCTGAGTGTCAGGCTGGGGGAAGGCCTCCATCAGCTTGGCGCACAGAGCCCTTTTCAATTGACCCACCCTCCTCTCTCTCTGGCTGGGTACAAGGAACTGCGCCATCTTTTCCTTGTACCGTGGATCAATCATTGTAGCCACCCAGTAATCCTCCCGGTCTTTAATGGCGCAGATCCAGGAATCACTCCGGAGGCATGTCTGCATATGGGCAGCCATGTAGAAGAGGTGTCCCCGACCAACCTCTTCTTGACTGCCCTGGAGATGCAGCAGGTCATCTCCTGCCTCCTCCCCCTGCTCTGTGTCTTCCCAGCCGCGGACAACAGCTGGGGTGGTAGGGTGGCGTGGGCCCTGCTCCCCCTGCTCAGCAGGCACCCAGTCCTCCTCTCCTTCATCCTCCTCATTAGGCATGTCCTCCTCATCATGCCTCGCAGCCCCTTCCACCTGCCTACGGGGCCTGCACTCCTCCTCCTCCTCCTCAGGCACGTCACCCTCCTCTAGCAGGCCATCCAACGTGCGCTTGAGGAGGAAAACCAGGGGTATAATGTCGCTCACACACGCATTGTCCCTGCTAACAAAGCGTGTGGCTTGCTCAAAGGGGGCAAGTACTCGGCAGAGCTGCCTCATCTGCTGCCACTGCTCTGTACTGAAATAGCCCAAATTTGCCCCCTGAGTACCCCTGGCACTGTGCTCCAGCAGGTAGTTGCTGACCGCCCAGCGCTGCTCTACAAGGCGCTCCACCATGTGCAGGGTAGAATGGCAGTGGGGGACCTGCGGAAGTGGCCGCATACCCTACGTGCCTTCTCCAGCACAACTCCCAACCCTGTGTAGCTCTTCAGGAAGTGCTGAACCACAAGGTTGAGAACATGTGCGAAGCAAGGCACGTGGGTCAGACGGCCTAGGTGGAGGGCGGCCAGCAGGTTGCGACCATTGTCGCACACAACATTCCCTGCTTGGAGCTGGCGGGGAGTGAACCACCGCTGCACCTGAGTCTGGAAGGCGGCATGGAGCTCAGGTGCAGTATGACTCCTCTCTCCAAGGCAGAGGAGTTGCAGCACAGCCTGGCAGCGCTTGTACTGCACTGAAGCGTAAGTGCGGGGACGCTTCAGGGGTGGCTCATCCATAGTGGAGGAGGAGGAGGAGGAAGTGGCCATGTGGGGTTTGCCCTTTACCCCATGGGGAGGCACCTCTAGCCTGAGGGGAGTCCTGCTGCCTGCACCCTCCCCAGCACTCATGAGGGTGACCCAGTGGGCCGTATAGGAAATGTATCACCCCTGCCCATGCCTGCTGGTCCAGGTGTCTGTGGTGCAGTGCACCCTGCCCCCAACAGCATAGTCAAGGGACAGGGACACATTATCCACCACCTGCTGGTGGAGGGCAGGGACGGCCTTCCTGGCAAAATAATGGCGGCTGGGGATCCTCCAGTTAGGGGCAGCGCAAGCCATCAGCTGACGGAAGGGGGCTGCATCAACCAGCTGATAGGGCAGCAGCTGCACTGCCAGAAGTTTTGCCAGGCAGGCATTGAGCCTCTGCACTTGGGGGTGGCTAGGGGAAAGAGGTGCCTTGCGGCCAAGGAACTGGGGGACGGAGACCTGCCGGGTCAGGGGCTGTGCAGATGGCAATAAGGAGGAGGAGGAGACAGAGGGGGCTGCAGAAGAGGCAGAGCTGCACAGTGGCCGCCTCCTACTGTGAGCCTCAGAATCCTCTTCCCTTGCTACAGGGATTGGGGAGCTAGCACCTGTTCCCTGGGGAATGGGAGGAGGTGGACAGGAAGCACCGCTGCCACCCGGTGCCCTGCCACTTTGGTGCTGCTCCCACATCATCCTGTGATGACGTTTCATATGGGAACTTAATGCTGATGTTCCCATATGTGACCCTGTCTGCCCCCTACGTACTTTCTGTCGGCAAAGGTGACAGACTGCTACTGACGGGTCCTGACTCTGGCACGTAAAAAATGCCCACACTGCTGAAGTGTGGGCCACCACCTTGCCTGCTGTGGAGGGCTGGGGACCTGAAGGCTGAAGGTCCCTGCCCATATGCCCAGAGCCTGTGGACCCAGGTGCAGTGCTGCCCTGTTGCCTACCCCCCCTAGCAGTGGTTGGTGGGGTCTTCTGCTTCTTTGGGGCCGGCTCTTCATCAGCATCACTAACAACAACACACAGCTCCCCCTCTGAACTGCTGCTGTTATCCTCCTGAGCCGGCACCCAGGATCTGTCCCCATCATCCTCAACATCCTCCCCCAGATCAGACCCTGCATCCACATCCACATCTGGCTCATCAGCCTGCTGCCCTGCCATTAGGGGACCCTGCCCAACATCCCCTACAGCTGATGTGGTGTGCTGTGCCACATACACCTCCTCCTCATCAGACTGGAATGCCCCCCCATACCTGTCTGATCATCAAAAAGATCCTGGGTGTCTGGGCTGAAGTCCACCTCAGGATCAAATAATAAGGGGGATAGCATGCCCCTTATCACTGAGCTAGCAGGTGATGCCACCTCCTGCTGCTCACTAGAGTCTGCAGCAGACGAGGTAGCCTGGGTGAGCCAGTCCATAACTGCCTCTGCCTGCTGCGACTGAATAGGTCGCGAAGTGGTGGCAAAGAAATCTGGCAAAGTCTTGCGACTGCCAGTTGCCCCACTGCGACCTGCCACCTGCTGCTGTTGCAGCTGCTGCTGCTGCTGTGACTGCTGCTGTGGCTGCTGCCCTATATTGCCCAGACTGGACATAGCACGTGTGCTGGGCTCTTGCCCACAGCCAGCACCATGGCTTCTCCCACCTAAAACACCCTTGCCTCCCACCCCACCCTCACCACCCACACCTTCCTTCCTCCCACCCTCACCACCCACACCACCCTTCCTCCCACCCTCACCACTCTTGCCTCCCATCCCACCCTTCCTCCCTCTCCCACGGCCCGTCATCCTGGACCAACTAAAAAAGAAAAAAAATAGGGGGGGTTGGATATTCGGGGGAAGGTAGGGATAAATAAATAAAAGACTAAACCCCAGAAGTGTGCACCCACAAGGGATACACACACACAAACAAAGACAGACAAATGTAGCCCTAACAAGGGCTCTTGGGTCTCACAGGGGAGCAGGCAAGCAGAAGAGGGAAAGCAGTGAACTGAAATCCACAACTTCCACTGACTCACAGAAAGCTCTAACAAATCCTACCTCTAGCTAAACAGACAACACATCTCACACCTCAGCTCCTACTCTATCCACTACCAAAAACGCACTGAGTAATGGCCGCCTCTGCACCTCCTTATATGGACAGTGGGAGGGCTACAATCTAATTGGCTGATGTGGAAGAAATGGGCAAGGCTAAAATGACGTTTCCGTTTGTCGTGCGTTTTTTTTTGTCGCACGGCGGAAAAATCGGCGCACACGTCAAAAATTGCCCGCGCGTGACTAAAATTGGCCGAGCACGACCAAATTTGGCCGCGCGCGCCAAAAATAACCGCGCGACAAAAATTTTTGGACGTGCGTCAAAATTCTGCCGCGCGGCGAAACGAGCCGCACGGCGAATTTTTGCCGCCGTTTCGCGAAACGCAGAAGTTCGCCGCGAAACTGACGCTGGCGAATTTTTTCGCTCATCCCTATTTATCATGATAGGATTCCTGTAACATACTGGCCAGTCTGTAAGAATGAGCAACATTGCACCATAGATCCACTATCCCGAATGCTGCAGGGAGCAATGGAACCCTCCCTTTTTTGACAACGCCCACTTTTGTGGTCACGACCCAATTAACACACCCCATTTTTTTCTAAAAATACTTCTTTTATATAGTTGAAATGGTGGGATCAGACGCAAATGTGCTATACGCTCATACTGTACTACCTAGGGAAAACAATATAGCAACTCCTACATATAAAATACAGATATAGAGAGAAGGCAGTCAGTTATAAGTGAGTTATAACTACATACCAGTTTTGCCCCCCCATACACAGTGCCCCCATACACAGTGCCCACAATTTCCCCCATACACAGTACCCCCATACACAGTTCCCCCATAGACAGTACCCCCACAGATGATCCTTTTTCTTCAGCGGCTCCTGCTCCTTGTGCGGCGGTGACAGGCCATTTTATAAGGTTGCACCCTGTGCGTACGTGTGACGGCAATATGCACGGGCCGTGACCTTATAAAAGGGCCTGTCACCACCGCAGAAGGAGCAGGAGCGCCCGGCTTTAGCCAGCGCATCCCGCTATCACAGATAGTCCAATGAATGTCCCGCGTTTCTGTAATCTATTATGAAAAAATGCAGGACATTCATTGTACTATCCGGGACAGCGGGATGTGCTATTAAAACCGGGACTGTCCCTCGCAAAGTGGGACAGTTGGGGGTAAGAAGCATCCCAATAGAGCCCATCAGTGCATGTGTGAGTGAGGCTGATATAGATACAAGCTGAATAGGTAACCAGTTCTCTTACTGAGTAATCCCTTGTCCTGCCTTCCCCTTATATGTGATTTTATCCCCATTGGCACTTGGTTTAGTTACGGGTCTGGCACTAACATTTGGGTTTAGAAGGTTTGGGTTGGAAGGTTACTGTGTGAGGGGGTTATACTGGGAGTGGGACACAGGCCAGTCCTGTTATTACTGGTGCCTACATAATCCTATGGATTGTTGCACATATGAAAATGAATTCAGAGTGTGAGGGGAGGGTAAGAGAAGTAATTCCTTTTATTGCAGGGAGCTGTAAGACAACAGGAACAGTCTCTTAGTCCTGCACATGGAAACTGGTGCATCAGGTAAAAGTTCCTAAACATCTAAACATACACTTTTATACAAATACTTTAGTATACAAGTAACATAATATATTACTATGCTGGAAATCTAACATATCTTGCTGCATAAAGAATCTATAACCAGCATTAACTACTGTGCAACATGTGCAGGTGTAACTGTCTGGCTGCTGTATCTCACTGCCGGCTGTCTGTGCTGGAGACAGTGTAAAACTGATTTGCAGTGACATATAAATTATTTTAGATAACTTTGTAAAACTTTAGGATGAGGATTACTACCTGTAAGACAACAGGAACAGTCTCTTAGTCCTGCACATGGAAACTGGTGCATCAGGTAAAAGTTCCTACCTTAGCTGTGCACTTTGGTTCCCCCTGCGGTAGCAGAGCAGGAAGTGTTCCTGGGAAATACAGTCTTATGGGAAACAAGATGTAATTAAGTGCTGAACTTGTTTAAAAGCACAAATTTTTATTAGGGGGGTGCATAATCATCTTATACCTCTTACACTCTCCCCCACAAAATTTATGCCGTCCCGACATATGCAAAATCAGTATTACCACCATTTTTATGGTTCTATTTGGGTCTTACCATATAACTTAGGAGCCTTGGGTTTGTATCATGTAATATTGACACTTGAGGAAACATAGTTACATAGTTACATAGTTACATAGGGTTGAAAAAAGACCTGTGTCCATCAAGTTCAACCCATCCAAGTAAACCCAGCACACCTAACCCACACCTACCAATCTATACACACACATACATAAACTATAAATACAACCACTAGTACTAACTGTAGATATTAGTATCACAATAGCCTTGGATATTCTGATTGATCAAGAACTCATCCAGGCCCCTCTTAAAGGCATTAACAGAATCTGCCATTACCACATCACTAGGAAGGGCATTCCATAACCTCACTGCCCTCACCGTGAAAAACCACCTACGCTGCTTCAAATGGAAACTCCTTTCCTCTAATCTAAAGGGGTGACCTCTGGTGCGTTGATTGTTTTTATGGGAAAAAAGAACATCCCCCAACTGCCTATAATCCCCTCTAATGTACTTGTACAGAGTAATCATGTCCCCTCGCAAGCGCCTCTTTTCCTCCTTGTGACAGTTGCTCCATTATATATTTTGTCACAAGTGTACATTAGGTCCACTGCGCGCTGTGGTACCCAATGAAGTTTACTTGCAGTTTAATGCAAGGGGTAGCCCTTTAACACACGTCTGTACAAACAATAATAATTTGACCCAATGATGATGAAGTCTAGGGAGCACATATGTGTTATCTCCTTGTTTCCTTTGTGTATGGTGGAATACTTACAATAGTCCTATATATTATCTCCACCAACACCATATTAAATTCGGCCTACTTAATCTTACCTAGCATCATCAACATACATAATACCATGTAATATCAAGAAAGAACACATTTCAAATGCATATCATATAGTACAATATAAACATTCTTATCTGTTCACATAACATTCTTCAGTTGTATAAACACAAGTTTTATGTTACCACTGTCTTGAGTCCTTTGAAAAGTAACAGGGTGAAAGATACCACATTGGTGTGACTTGTGTCAACTTTTCACAGTTTATACTCTGTACTTTGGTATCTCTGAGCACAGTACTTGGTTGACCTAATGTATCATAAGTCAAAGTCTTTGGCTGTCTCCTGGTTCTACTTGGCTGTATTCTACGTACAGGTGTTGAGTTACAAGAGTCCTCAGATTCATCTTCAGCTTCAGTAGCCTCAGGTACCTCTTCAGGATGTATTATCTCTTCTTGCTGAGCGTTTTCTTCAATAACAGCATCTGTTGGATTTTCTGAATCACAGGGACGGAATTCCTGTGCGTCTGGGTTTAACTTTACTGTATCTTCAGGTGGGTGGTCATCCTTAGTAAGAGGAATCAGTGATCTCCATTGGTCCTGTTCTTCTTCTGATTCACTGTCTGAGTCTTGGTCTGGTCTTTGTACAGGCTGTTTCTTATGCAGAACATTATGATTCCCTGTTTTGTTCGAAGATGTCTTTGATGCTACTACATTATCTGGTTCTGTTGGTAGAAAGTCACATGGTAGTAACAAATTTCTGTGTAGAATTCTTGTTCTACCTTTTCCAGTTTCTGGTTTAACTTCATAAACTGGGCTGTCATCATGTTTTCTTTTGGTTACTATATATATTGTATCTTCCCAGTATGATCTTAGTTTTCCAGGACCTCCTTTTTCAGCGAGATTTCTCACTAACACTCTACTACCTGGTGTTAACTCAGCTCCATGAATTTTCCGGTCATAATAGTCTTTACCTCGATCTGCTCCTTTACTTGCAGTTTTTGAAGCAAGTTGATAGGCCTCACTCAATCTATTTGTCCATGTTTTTACATACTCTGGATATTTGTCATACTTTTCTGTTGCTGGGGTGTTGAACATATGATCAACTGGTAGTCTGGGTGATCTCCCAAAGAGAAAGAAAAAGGGTGAATATCCTGTAGCTTCACTTCTTGTGCAGTTGTAAGCATGAACTACTTTTGCTAGTGAGCTTTTCCAATCCTTCTTTGTTTCTGTTGAAAGAGTACGAAGCATTGACAGAAGTGTTCGGTTGAACATTTCAACTTGTCCATTTCCCTCTGGATGGTATGGGGTTGTGTGAGAATTTTGGATGTGGCAATATTCTCCTAAAGCTGCAAAGAGCTGGTTCTCAAATTCTCTACCCATGTCTTGGTGAATCTTAGCAGGAAATCCAAATTTCAGTACAAAGTCATTGAATATTTTGTCTGCAGCGGTCCTTGCTGACTTGTTTTTGGTTGCATAAGCCTGAGCAAACCTGGTGAAATGGTCTATAACAACTAAAATATACTCAAAGCCACCTTTACAAGTTTCCAGATGCAGAAAATCAATTGAGATCATCTCAAATGGGTATGTTGTAACAATGTTGTTCAATGGTGCTCTGGTTGGCTTGTTTGGACGCTTGTCTTTCAAACAACGACACTGGTGAGTAATATAGTGTTCAATATCATGTTGCATGTGTGGTCAATAAAATCTGTCTCTTGCCAAATCAACAGTTCTTTCCACTCCTAGGTGTCCCATTTCCTCATGTAGCTCTTTATACACTAAGTTATAGTATATTACAGGCAATACTAATTGAGATCCTGAAGGGGTTTTTCTCCTCAATATTTCTTCTGAATCAAGATATAGTTTGTGCCATTGTCTCATAAGTGCAGAAAGTTCATGAGATTCTCCTTTTCTCTGATGTCTTGTTGGGAATCTGTTCTCCTTTTTATGCTGCCATACTTTTCCAATTACTGGATCCTCCTTTTGTGCCTTTCTTATGGCTTCTTTGGAAAATTTAGCAATTGTTGGAACAGAACACAAATCCACTGTAGTTGTTGTGTTACTTATTGTCAGTGGACACAACCATTGAATTCTTTCTTCTTGCTGCACTTGAACACCTTGAGCTATACTGCTGATGACTTTGGGGTCAACTTCCTTGCAGAATTGTTCCATATACTGTTCAGGTATCTGATGGTAAAGTTGAAATCAGCAAGTTCTGCTACCCATCTATGGCCTGTTGCATTAAGTTTTGCTGTGGTCAGGATGTAGGTTAGCGGATTGTTGTCTGTGTACACCAGAAAAGATGGACAGTAATAAAGATAGTCTCTGAATCTCTCGCATATTGACCATTTCAATGCTAGGAATTCAAGTTTTCCTGAGTGCATATGGTAATTCTTCTCCGCTGGTGTTAGAGTTCTTGAGCCATAAGCAATGACCCTTAATTTGCCATCATGCTCTTGGTAGAGAACAGCACCTAGTCCCTCTTGTGATGCATCACAGTGAAGTACAAATGGTTTGGAGAAGTCTGGATAACCCATTACTGGTGGATGAGTCAGTACTTCAATCAGCTGGTTTAACACTTCCTGGTGCTGATCTGTCCATAAGATGGGATGATGGGAAGGTAACTGCCCATTTTGTTTTAGCTTAGGTCGAGGTTGTTTCCCTGACTTGTTCACAGGTCTGGAACTGGATATCGGTACTGAGTCTGCTGATAATAAGTCATATAGCGGTCTTGCGATTCTGGAGAAATCTTTAATATAGGGGCGATAATATGAAATAAACCCTAGTATTTTTCTGAGTTCTCCAACATTCTCTGGCCTCTTCTCTTTTAGTGCTAGAACAGGTGCAATTTCAGCTGGATCCATTGAGTGACCATCTTTTGACACTATTTTTCCCAGAAATCTGACGTGATCCTTAAACAGTTCACACTTTTTGGCAGTTAATTTGACTCCATGTTTCTGATAATGCTGTAATACTGCTCGGACATCTTCCACATGGTCATAAAAAGATTTGCTGTGAACCAAGTTGTCATCTAAATAGGGTTGGCAAATGTCATCTCTAAGTCCTATCAGACATTCTTCCATGCTCCTTTGAAACTCTGCCGGTGCTGAGTTGAGGCCAAAGGGTATACGAATCCATTCATACAACCCCCATGGTGTTATGAAAGCAGTTAATGGTCGGCTGGATTCTTCTATAAAGCCTTGATGATAAGCCTTCCCTTGGTCAAACACTGAGAACCATGAGCTTCCTCCCAAACTATCAAGCATGTCTTAGATTCTTGGTATTGGGTGACGATCAGGGATTGACTTTTGGTTCAACTCTCTGTAGTCACAACAAAGTCTTAAGCTGCCATCTTTCTTCCTTACACATACTATGGGTGAGGAATATGAGGATTTGGATGCTGTGATCCACCCACGGTTTAGTAGGTCCTGCAGGTATTCCTTCACCTCCTTGTGCAGTGGCTTTGGGACTGACATATAAGTTCGCTTCACTGGAGTGTTATCCATGAGCCGGATACTTAACTGTAATGAAGGTATACATCCGACATCTGAGTCATCTCTTGCAAAGGCATGACACTCCTTTCTCAACATCTGCCTCACCATGTCTTGTTGCTCATTTGTTGGTGACTTAGCATTGAGTTTTCTGTCAGTAGGCTCTTTTCGGGTTACAGTAGAACTCTTAGTCTCATGACCAATTGACGTGACTTGCACCACTGGACATTCTTTCGGTTTTACTTCTGCAGGGTAAGCTGCCTTAATGTGTTCAATACTTCCAAGGCTAGTCTTTCCTTTCAGAATGATGTCATGTTTGTTTGAGTTCCACACAGGTATAGCTAGTCTGGAAAGCGTACCTTTCTGGAGAGTAACTAAGGTTTCATTGATACACAGTCCATCAGGTAACTGACAAAAATCATGGGGTGTGAACAGCATGGTCTGAATCTGTTGAGATGGTCCTATGCGGGCAGTACATTTTAAGCTAGTGGCAGAATTTGCAGGTATCCTTTGGTCTCTTGTGCCCGTCTTTACAACTGGAGCCACCGCTTCTGAACAGTTAGCTTGTACTAGTTTTAGCAAACTATCTGCCCTGACTTTAGACAGAGAAAAGGATGTTCCTATAGCTTCCACTAGACTTGGAACTGAATCATCTGTGCCTCTGGAGTCTTTGATGATTTCCTCAATCACATTGTAACCAATGATTGGTTCTTCTGCCACCTTTGGGTCTCCAGAAACTAATACTGGCACTAACAACTGTCTTGTGCACTTGGCCTTTGAAGTAAGCTGGAACTGAACTTCAATCCATCCTGTGAAAGGAATGTCTGATTTGTTTGCTGCTTTTCCACACAGGGTTGCAGGTCCTATCAGTTCCTCTATGGCTCTCATTTTGGTGTGTGGAAGGACTCTTTCTCTCCATGCCTCATTGATTATGGTTACCTGAGAGCCTGTGTCCCATAAAGCCTGAACAGGGATTCCATCCATTTCACAGTTCACAAGGCATCTCTTTCCAATGAGTTACAGTAACTTTGTCTGGTACTTTGGAGCAATACAACTTACTTGGCTTATTACACTTTTAAGCATTTTTGACGAATTGTGAGCCCTGGAGTCTTGCAGATCTGTATTCTTGGTTTTCTGGCTCACCCCTGACGTAAGACTGCTTGCTGGTTGCATGTTGTTCTGGGACTCTGAGGTTTGGCAGGCTACTGCATGTCCCTCTGCAGCAGCCGCCATCCTTTTCCCGAATGCTGTTTGGTTACTCTGCAGCCTCTAGCTAGATGTCCACACTGGCCACATTTAAAGCAATGGTTACAACTTTGCTCCTGATTGGTCACTTTGCAGGCTTCACAGCTCGGTTTACCTGTTCTTCATAGAGTCTCTGGTGCTTTGGATGTATTTGCCCTGTTGCCAACAGAAGATATGAAGAGTGACTTCATCTCTGCCATTTCTTTCTGTAATTGTATGATTGCATTTTGCATGTCAGACTTGGAATTCTGATGCAGCTGCATTACATGGTCATTTGTATTCTGCTTCCTGTTTTGCATTGCTGGAGCAGCAGTGGTGGTTGGACTTAACTCTGCAGAGCTAGATTGGGTATTTGCTTGGCACTCACTTGTTTTAACTGCTTTAGTTGAAGGGGCTTTCTTCTGCTTTTGTTCCCTCTCCAACTCAATATTTGCTGCTTCATTCATTTTCTCTATAAGTAACTCATCAGAAACTGAAGGATTATCCAAGTACGGCTTTAAGTGGAACTTAATATTGTCACTGATCAGTCCAGTACTTACAGATCTTAAAAACTTTTTCTGTATGAGCTCAGTTCCAAACTGCTCCTCTGCTCCGGCCCCTTGTGATGCAAACAGTAGCCTATCTTTTAATTCAATGGCACGAAACAGGAAGTTCTGAGGAGATTCTTTGCTGTCCTGTGCAATGTTCACCAACTGGTTATACAAATCAGAAGCACTTTCCTCCTTGTAATGGCTCTTCAAGATGATTTTCAGTTGCCCAAGGGTTAATTCGCTTTTCATTTCAAGCATGCCTCTCAGACTTAGGCCTGGGCTTATAGCTTTTACTACAGCCTCTACAATTTCAGATTCTGTGTAGTCCTTTTGCAGTCCAGTGTCAATCTGATGAATTAGGTTAGTATGAGACAGTTTCTCTTTCTGCCCTCTTTCACCAATCTGGCCACAAATTTTAAAGTCTTTCCGTATAGCAACTTCTGGTAATTTACTGAAAAGGGAATTTTTGGCAGCTGTAGCATTCTCTTTTTGGCCTTGGTTGCTACTAGTACACTTTACTTTCTCACTGAGTGCTCTTATCTCCTGTTCAATTAACCTAGCTGCTTCCTGAAAATCACTTTGCAAAGTATGGTACTGGCCCTTTAAATTTTCAAGCTGTTGCTGTTCAGCTTGGAGGTCACTATTTCTGTCACTGTGAAGTGCAGCTGGCAAACCTTTCTCCAAATTCAAAATGAATTGCTTGGTTTGCATTAGGAAGGACTTTGCATTATCCTCTTCCTCTGTTTCAACCACAGTGTCTAGTACATTGTTAATCAGCCCCATAAAATGGCGGCGAGACTTTTTGCCATGCTCTCTTCTGTCACTTTAACAAACTGGCATGTCTTAATCAGGTCCTCCACTGCCATCTCAATTAACAATCGGCTGATTTCATTTTGTACTCTTTCTAGCTCCATTTTGTGGTTTAAACACTGAACACACCACACAGGCATATACTATCATAAAGCAGCTGATGTCTCACTTGTTGCTTAGTTTCCCTTGCAAAGCTCACACTCTCTTGACAGTAGGATTTTACTTCTAGACTGAGTGAATTTCCTCTCTATGATGCAGCACATTTTTCACCCAGTCCCTGTTCGGGCGCCATTTTTGTTGCACATATGAAGATGAATTCAGAGTGCGAGGGGAGGGTAAGAGAAGTAATTCCTTTTATTGCAGGGAGCTGTAAGGCAACAGGAACAGTCTCTTAGTCCTGCACATGGAAACTGGTGCATCAGGTAAAAGTTCCTAAACATCTAAACATACACTTTTATACAAATACTTTAGTATACAAGTAACATAACATATTACTATGCTGGAAATCTAACATATCTTGCTGCATAAAGAATCTATAACCAGCATTAACTACTGTGCAACATGTGCAGGTGTAACTGTCTGGCTGCTGTATCTCACTGCCGGCTGTCTGTGCTGGAGACAGTGTAAAACTGATTTGCAGTGACATATAAATTATTTTAGATAACTTTGTAAAACTTTAGGATGAGGATTACTACCTGTAAGACAACAGGAACAGTCTCTTAGTCCTGCACATGGAAACTGGTGCATCAGGTAAAAGTTCCTTCCTTAGCTGTGCACTTTGGTTCCCCCTGCGGTAGCAGAGCAGGAAGTGTTCCTGGGAAATACAGTCTTATGGGAAACAAGATGTAATTAAGTGCTGAACTTGTTTAAAAGCACAAATTTTTATTAGGGAGGTGCATAATCATCTTATACCTCTTACAGGATACTCTGGGTCACTTCCCATTAATGGGACATGTAAGGGCTGTAATAGAACTGGGAACTCCCTTCTGCCCCTTTGCCCCTTCCAGGCAGCACAAGGCAATGTAACTACTAGTGTTGTAGGGGGAGGAGCCTATCAGTAGCCAATCCTGAGGATGTACATGTAACCTATTTATCAGCTCAATAACTGCCTCCCCGGACTGGTACCAGTAGAACATGGGTTACACCATACCTCCCAACTGTCCCGCTTTCTATAGCTTGTCCCGCTGTCCCGGATAGTTCCCTGAATGTCCCGCATTTTCGTAATAGATTACAGAAATGCGGGACATTCATAGAACGATCCGCGACAGCGGGATGAGCGCTCCGACTCCTTGCGCTGCTTCTCTCAAGTGGCTCCTTCTCCGGCGGTCCCTGGCCCTTTTATAAGGTTGTGCCCGTGCGTAATGACGTCACACGTACGCACGGGCGCAACCTTATAAAAGGACCTGGGACCGCCGGCGAAGGAGCCGCATAAGAAGAGAAGCAGCGCAAGGAGTCGGAGCGCGTATGGGGGGTGCTCTGTGTATGGGGGCCTCTGTGTATTGGGGGGGCTCTGTGTAGGGGGGCCTCTGTGTATTGGGGGTGCTCTGTGTAGGGGGGCCTCTGTGTATTGGGGGGGCTCTGTGTATGGGGGGGTGTTCTGTGTATGGGGGTGCTCTGTGTATTGGGGGGGCTCTGTGTATGGGGGGTACTCTGTGTATGGGGGTGCTCTGTGTATGGGGGGTGTTCTGTGTATGGGGGGGTGTTCTGTGTATGGGGGGGGTGTTCTGTGTATGGGGGGGTGTTCTGTGTATGGGGGGGTGTTCTGTGTATTGGGGAGGCTCTGTGTATGGGGGGGTGCTCTGTGTATTGGGGGGGCTCTGTGTATGGGGGGGTGCTCTGTGTATGGGGGGTGCTCTGTGTGGGGGGGTGCTCTGTGTATGGGGGGGTGCTCTGTGTATGGGGGGGTGTTCTGTGTATGGGGGGGTGTTCTGTGTATGGGGGGGGTGTTCTGTGTATGGGGAGGTGTTCTGTGTATGAAGGGCACTGTGTATGGGGGCACTGTGTATAAAGGGTACTGTGTATGGGGGGGCTCTGTGTATGGGGGGGTTCTGTGTATGGGGGCACTGTGTATAAAGGGTACTGTGTATGGGGGGCACTGTGTATAAAGGGTACTGTGTATGGGGGGCACTGTGTATGGGGGGCACACTGTATGGGGGCACTGTGTATAAAGGGTACTGTGTATGGGGGGCTCTGTGTATAAAGGGTACTGTGTATGGGGGCACTGTGTATGAGTCTCCCCTGTGTGGGGGGGCAAAACTGGTAGATAGTTAGAACTCACATATAACTGACTGCCTTCTCTCTATATTTGTATTTTATATGTAGGAGTTGCTATATTATTTTCCTTAGGTAGTACAGTATGAGGGTATAGCACATTTGCGTCTGATCCCACCATTTCAACTATATAAAAGGAGTATTTTTTGGAAAACAATGGGGTGTGTTAATTAGGGCGTGGCCACAAAAGTGGGCGTGGTCAAAAAAATTTTTGTCCCTGTTTTCGGTTTTCAAATGTTGGGAGGTATGTTACACTGTACTCTCTCACCCAGAATGGGCCTTCACTAAGTGGTAGAGGAAGTTGAGGGGGTTGTGCAACTACATCTCTCTTGCTGCTATACAGAAAAATAAAAACAGAGGGCGCCGGAGCTTCTTGCAACAAAACAGAAAAAGTTTATTGGACTCCCACAGGGTTACTCACAGCAGCCTTATTATAAAGGCATAAACGTTTATAAAGTTTGTTACACTCTCCCCAGTAATTTATCCTTGGTAAAGGCCCCAAGAAGGGCCGAAACGTTGGCTACACTGTAATAAACATGAATAAAGAATAATTCTTCACACGAGCTGGAGTGCAGGTCTGTGTATCAATTTGTATTTCATAGATTTTATTAATATATAATATCAAAATATTTGAACAGCCAATCACACTCATCCTATAGAGTGACTGCAGGTACTATTGATAAATATGCAGGTTCTAGAACAATATTATGTAGGAAAGTCTATTGCTGTAATAGGGATTAACCCTTAACCTGCTGCTGCTTCATTAGTAAACTTTATCCCTGTCTCCCTGTAGGTACAGAGTTGGAGCTGCTGAGTGAGGCGCCTGGGGGAGAGAAGGAGGAAATTCAGGGAAATGTTCTGTACAGACTGAGAGTGAGAGACTCCCACTGACTGAGGCACCAGCTAAAGGGCCCCCCCAGGAACTGCCCCCCAAGGAGGGAGCTGCCAACCAAGGGACTCATCCATCTGCAGATCTGCCCCCAGAAGCACAGGAAAGATGGGTGGAGGGACCCCGAGGGGGCAGGGGGGCAGGATCAAACAGCTGGGGATAGAGATGCACCAACTGGATCTGAGGGTCAATATCACTGAGGAGCTGTGCAACTTGGCTGGTACATTGGGTTCCTTACTGGCACAGGGATCAGATGGAGCTGCACTGTGTGGGGCTGAGGGGGCAGATAATGAGGGCAGAGAGGCAGATGGGATAATGGCCCCTGGATTGGCTGATACTGTGCTGGGTATAAGGAGACTGATCTATGGGCCGGGGGCTACAGACCTGGTACTGGATATAAACACGGCTCATAATCGTGTATCTGTATCAGGGGACAGGAAATCTGCTTCCTACTCACTAACAGAACTACATTACCCACAATCCCCAGAGAGATTTCGGAAGTATGCTCAGGGTTTAAGCAGCAGGAGTTTCCCCTCAGGGCGACATTACTGGGAAGTGGAGGTCAGTGAATCAGGGGGCTGGGGGGTAGGGGCGGCCTATCCCAGTATAGAGAGGGGAGGGAGGCAGTCTAGCATTGGGAATAATAACAAGTCCTGGTGTTTGTACAGGTGGGCGGATAACAGATATTCAGTGAGACATGACAGTAAATGCACACAGTTACCCCACGTCCCTTCCTGCAGGAGAATCGGGATCTGGTTGGACTATGAGGCCGGACGCCTGTCCTTTTATGAGCTGAGTGAGCCAATCAGGCACTTACACACCTTCACTGCCTCCTTCACTGAGCCCCTTCATGCTGCATTCTGGGTACGGGGGGAGGGTACCTGGGTGAGAATCATTAGAGAGACCAAAAAAGGAGCAGAAGTACTGACACCAGAAACACAGAAAGACAGTGAGGATCTGACCCCAGGCAGAGAGAAGTTGGACCCAGAGACCCGGATGCAGGAGAAGGCTGCTGTGTCTCATATAATCCACAAGGGGGAGACAGAGAGGGAAGAGTTGGCCGGGCAGATCCCTGACATGGAGGAGCTGTGCAACTTGGCTGGTACATTGGGTTCCTTACTGGCACAGGGATCAGATGGAGCTGCACTGTGTGGGGCTGAGGGGGCAGATAATGAGGGCAGAGAGGCAGATGGGATAATGGCCCCTGGATTGGCTGATACTGTGCTGGGTATAAGGAGACTGATCTATGGGCAGGAGGCTACAGACCTGGTACTGGATATAAACACGGCTCATAATCGTGTATCTGTATCAGGGGACAGGAAATCTGCTTCCAACTCACTAACAGAACTACATTACCCACAATCCTCAGAGCGATTTCAGCTTTATGCTCAGACTTTAAGCAGCAGGAGTTTCCCCTCAGGGCGACATTACTGGGAAGTGGAGGGCAGTGAATCAGGGGGCTGGGGGGTAGGGGCGGCCTATCCCAGTATAGAGAGGGGAGGGTGGCAGTCTGGTATTGGGAATAATAACAAGTCCTGGTGTTTGTACAGATGGAATAATAACAAATATTCAGTAGAACATGACAGTAAATGGACAGATTTACCCCACATCTCTTCCTGCAGGAGAATCAGGATCTGGTTGGACTATGAGGCCGGACGCCTGTCCTTTTATGAGCTGAGTGAGCCAATCAGGCACTTACACACCTTCACTGCCTCCTTCACTGAGCCCCTTCATGCTGCATTCTGGGTATGGGGGGAGGGTACCTGGGTGAGAATCATTAGTTAGGGTGATACCAAGGAAGGAAATACATAGAGAGGTCTTATGACTTTAGGGAAAATTAGTAATTTAAGTCCGAAAATGCTCAATATGGCTTTCCTGTCTTTAACCCTTTTAGTGCCACAGGATGTAGAATCTACATCCTGGGTACCAAAGTACCTAAGTGCCACAGGACGTACATTCTACGTCCTGCTGCACTTTCGGATTTGGGAGCGGAGAAGCAGCTTTTCAAGCCGTTCCTTCGCTCCCCGCTCGTTCCCCAGCCTCCAGACAATAGTCAGAGGTGGGGAACGAGTGGCCCCTGGGGCGCGATCGCCCAGGGGCCCCATAAGAAAAGTCAGGAATGTGAATTCCATGCCTGGATTTCACGATCGCCTTCTGCCTTTCTCTGCTAGCCCCTCTGCTTCCTGCCACTCCTACTCACTGCCAACTGCTGCTGTCTCCCTGCAGATCCAGGATCTACTGAACAAGTAAGTGCCAAATACACACAAAAACACACATACGCACACATAATACACTAATAATACAATAATACACACTTATACTCACATTTACACACAAACACATACATTTTAGGGGAGTTGGGAGATTTGAAACATTCACAACACTTACACTTACACACACTTACTTGCATACATGCACACAAAAGACATTTTACCATGTGTACACACTCACTTACACACTTATGTAATTTTTTTTTTATCGTATCGTTTTTATTCTTGCCTGAAAAAAATGTTTTATTGCCATTGCGGATAGTGTATTCGCTAACCGCACTGCGCAATACCATTTGTGTATTATTTTGGTGTTTCTACTACATTTTCTGTGATTTTGGTGCATTTTTAGGTATTTTATAGCCTTTTTAGCCATTTATTAATGCATTTTCAGTTATGCATAGTTGTTGTTCGCTTGCCTTTGTCTGTAAAACTTATTTGCCCAAGCCAGAATACTCAAACTGTTATTCTGACCGCAGATATTATTAGGCAAAAAAGAAAATGATTTTAGTGATTTTTTTTATTTTTATCACTTATATTGCATTTCACATTGTTTTTTTATTACTTGTCTTTGCACATGGATATTTTGTCTGCTGTATTTCAATTTGGCTTCCTCTGTACCCCACATCATTTTGTAAATCTATGCATATTGGGCATCAAACTGTTCAGTAGACCCCTGGCGTTCATACTTAGAGTGCTTTATGTTGGTACATTACTAAATATGGGGTACATAATGGGGCAACATGCAAGCTTTGTCCCGATTTTCAGAAATGTCACATAAAACCGTTCTGTTTAGCATAGCTTTGTAGTTTGGTAGTTTGCAGTAGAAAGTTGTACTTGCCCATTTTTGTTTTATCAGAATGTGTACTTTTGGAAAATGTATGGTTTTCTAGGGTCTCCGTACTGTTAGGGGGTCTTATGGCACATAATACACATACCGGGTGCAAAAATTGCATGAGCCGGAGTGTCTTATGTGAAAATTCATATGCACTATTTTTATTTGGGTGCCCCTGTATGGCACGTAGTTTGGCCAATATATGCATATAGGGCATCAAACTGTTCAGTAGACCCCTGGCATTCATATTTAGAAAGTTTTATGTTGATACATTACAAAATGTGGGGGTACATAATGAGGTAACGTGCAAGCTTTGTGACAATTTTCAGAAATGCCATAAAAACCTGTTCTGTTTAGCATAGCTTTGTAGTTTGGGAGTTTGCTGTAGAAAGTTGTATTTGCCCATTTTTGTTTTGTCAGAATGTGTACTTTCGGAAAATGTATGGTTTTCTAGGGTCTCGGTACTGTTAGGGGGTCTTATGGCACATAATGCACATGCCGGTAGCTTATATTGCAGCGTATATACTTTGTATGCACTAATTTCCTTTTGGGGTCTCTAAATGCCAGATACATCAGTGATCCTATGCACAATGGGCATCAAACCCTTCAGCGGACCCCTGGCTTTCATATTTAGGGTGTGTTTTCTTGGTACCTAATGTTATGTGGGAGATAAGGTGCTTGAAAGTGGAAGATCTGAGGTGATTTTTTTAGAATTTTCATAATTTTTTATAGAAAATGCTAAATTCAGTAAAGCATTGCCGTTTGGTACTTAGGAGTTGGAAGACATAGTTACCCATTTCGGATTCGGCAGAATGTGTACTTTTCAAAAATGTATGGTTTCCTGGGGTAAACCTAATGTTCCAGGATTTTTGGCTTTGGAATTTAAAGTATGCGTATTCTGCTGTAATGCTTTGAAAATTTAGTAATTTACTGCTGGGAGTTTTTGATCTATAGAAGTCAGAAATCTCAATAAAACTATACATATCAGGTATTGGCACGTTCGGGAGACATGAGGCTTTCCAAATCAGTTGAAATTTTGTCCATAAAATAAAATATGTTTCTGGTAGAAATCCTTATATCATGAAAAATAGCATTTTTCTTTTTTTTTTGTATTTCAAGCTCTAAATCTTGTTTCAGAACTGGAAATACACAAAAACTCAGGTAGATTTGGAAAGCTCAGGTTCTCCTGAAAAAAAACAATATATAGTTTGCCTACCTAAACTTAACCCTTCCCCCAGTAAAAGCCCCTAAATTGAGAGAGCACAGAATATTTACAAAACGTCTGGCACTGAGGGGAACCGAAATGTCAAATTCTGCTGGCACTTAAAGGGTTAAGGAGGGCTGCCATCTTTCCACGCTGACTATACCAGGCAGGATAGGGGGGTCTATGAGGTAGTGGAGCTACACCATCCCGGGGCAGGCAGCTGGGGACAGATGAACTATATATATATATAGGATTTTTACTATTAACCCCTTTTATTTCCTTCTATGTATTAATAACTAATAATGTTCAATGTTTCCCTAACTGGGCGCATTCACCTGTCCGTGCGTGTGTGTATACCTTCTTGTCCGTTGGTTTAGGGGCTAAAGGGACATCAGGCTTCTCACCTGCCAAAAGTTTTTTTTTTTTTATCTGAAAGGATAAACCTTAAAAATGTAATGCCAAACTGCTCAGGGTGCTTTTGTAAGGACTTTTGCAACATTTTGCATTATTTCTTTTTTTCAGTTTCAGAGCTATTTCACTCTATATGAACTGCCAATATAATGAATTTTGTAACAGCGCCACCTGCTGGTCAGTTCCTGTAATGGTACCGTCAGAGAGATAAACCTTCAGAAGGAAAACAGAGACGTGTTATGATGTTGCTCTGCTCAGGGAAGAGATCAGAAGCCCCAGATGCCCTTTCCCTTCTCATTTCTAAGCAGAAAAACATCAGAACCCTGTTTTCCTTCTGAAGGGATATTTCTCTGAGATGTATGTACTATGACAGGAACTGCCCAGCAGGTGGCGCTGTTACAAAGTTCATTATATTGGCAGTTAAAGGAGACATATCCTATAAAAATTATGAATGTACCAGGGAATTATACTCCTCTAGATATAGAAGGATTGTGCTTAAAAAATTTGTGTTTCTGACTGATTTATTGAGAAATTACCCCAAACCCCACTAGCCCCGCCCATCTGTTCCACTTCCTGCTGGCTGAATTCTCTGGATGAGCTGGGGAGCCGGCGGCCCTCCGTACCCTGCACTGTAGGATAGGAACCAATCAGCAGCTAGGCTGACCTGATAGGGAACTGAAGCCTGTCTGTGCTTGTGTGAGTGCAGGGCTGTGATTGGCTCTCCCCCTCCTACTGTGCTTCTGGCAGGGACCGTTAGGACACGCCCACCCCTCATGTGAAACCCAGACAGGGACCTGAGAGGATCTATAGGGAGCTCCAATAAAGGGGCCATTGTTACAGATAGGGTTAATGTTTAGCCCAAAGGGAAACCAGCACCGGATATTATTCATAATTGCCTACAGGGTTAGGGTTTTTCCATTTATCCAATATGTCTCCTTTAATAGAAACTGAAATAGCTCTGATACTGAAAAAGAAGTAATTCATACAAGAAATTGCAAAAGTCCCTAAATCCCTTGAATGAAAAAGGAATAGTATCACTCAATAGCAGATCAGAGCTTGGGAAGTTTCCCACTGACTGTACTGGAATAAAGATAAATATTACTGAGTTTTATATAACGGTATGTGGCTGCTGCTGTTACAGACTAGCATGGGGGCCGGTATATGTCACTAGGTTATTACTTTGCTTTATTAAAGATTTTCTTGTTTCCCTGTGTCGTATGTTCTTCCCAAATGGAGCCGCCTGGTTTTATAGATTCAGACCCAATGCGGTGGGGGGGGGGTCTGTACTTGATGTGCCCCATACTCAGCCTGTCAGTTATATCTGCCCTACCGTTGGCCCCCATACTGGCCTGTACATTGGAACCCTGCCCTGAGGGCTTGGGGAACTATTTACGTACTTTGGCCATTTAGAGAATGGCTCCACCCACACTCCCAATGGGAAGGAGGAAATACAGGTTAAAGGAGCTTGTGGCCCAAATGGACAGGTCACATGATATTGGCCTCCGTTCTATTGTTCTGTGTGAGTTAAGAACTGGGTGATTGGAATGGAGAGAGGAAGGAAGACCTAAGGCTCCTTTTTACTTCCTCCTCTTCCTCTCACCATAGGGCGATATTGTGCAGCAGCAGATTGGTTCCCAATGTTCCTGATCAATGAGCCAAATAGATTGTACATGGATATAAGTTGGGTTTGGTCTTAAAGGAGAAGGAAAGTCATTTTGGCATTTTACTGCCAATAGATTTGCCACATTAGTGCCACCTAGAACCCTATATTTATTCTGCAGAAAGCTTTACCTGCCTGAGTAACAGCCCTAGAAGCTCCCTCTGATAGCAGCTGCCATTTTAGCTTGGTCTTGGGAGCTTCCTGCTGCAGTTATAGCCGTTGGAAGCTTAGATTACACATTCCTAAGGGAGGGGGGAGTGAGTTCTTATGCATTCTTATGGGAGGGGGGAGAGGGAGAAAGAGACAGGAGAGAACTGAGCAGACTCAGGCCCCAAACCTGAAGGAGCCCTAAAAGAGAGGAAGTCTGACACAGAAGAACATATTCACAAAAAAGGAGACAAGAAATCCTGTGTTTCCTTTTATAGAGGACTCAGTGCAGCGTTACTGTGAGTGCTTATGGCTGTATTTACATAGACCTTTCTGATAAAGCTACTGAGTTTGTACCTTTCCTTCTCCTTTAAATGTGTAACAAATCGCACAGATCTTTCATCTCTATATGTATGGCTGCCATTACAATAAACTGGAGAACCAGGAAGGGGGGACTCATACAATGAATAAATAGATGTAACTCGGTTGGTTATATGAGCATTACGCCTCTCACTTTTTAGGTATTGACCCCTCCCATTATCCTACATCCAAGTGTGTCTGGGAAACCAACTCCCCCTATGCCCACACAGGGGCCAGTAATGCTCCCAGTAACCGAGAGGGATCTGACAGTCACAGAGCTGATTGGCCAAAGCCGGATACAGAATTCCTGGAAGAGAGACACAAGTATTAGAAAACTGCCCGAAATCCCTACAGCCCCTGAGATAATAACCCCTTAACCGCCAGGGCAGTCCTTAGTGCTGGAAATATACTTATGTATGGGTAGCATTGTGGGACAGAATGGCACAAGGAACCCTACGCAATGCCCCTCCCTAGACTGGCAGCTCCTGCTATCCTGGCACTGCTTGGGCAAGCCGGGGGCACAGGTGATCCAGCTCCTCCAATAACAGAGGGCGACCATGACAGGAGGAAGGGTGAGAGGAAGAGAACAGTCCCTGTTGGAGAAACAACCAGTCTTACCGTGCCAAGAGCCAGAGCTCATGGATTTAGTATATATACTAGTATATTCCTATAAGGTCCCTATCAGGTCAGCCTAGCTGCTGATTGGTTCCTATCCTACAGTGCTGCCGCCCCCCTGCACTGCCTGGGAAAGGAGGCAGCAGGAAGTGGCACAGATGGGCGGGGCTTAATGGTTGCCACAGCCTGGTATTCAGAAGGACTGTTGGGGTCAAAACCTCCAGCCCGGTTTCCCAAATAAGGAAAACTGGGCAGGATTCACTGACATTGATGCGGCAGTTGGGTAATCATAAATCACTGCGTCTTAGCCCCGCCCTGCGACATTATGGCCCTGCCTCTTCCTCACCCACCGTGACATCACCCCCCGCCCCCTGCCAGGTGAAGAAAGCCGGCAGAGGTGGCAACTCTATTGGGACTAGTGGGGTTTTTGCAGACATTTTCAATAAACCAGCCCCAAACACTACTTTATAAAGCACATTCCTTCTATATATACAGTATATACACTGGCACATTCTCGTTTTTAGGAAGGTTTGAGTGACTGTGGGGTCTGCTTCCTCCATAGTTGTAGAAACCCCCCCCTCCAGCCACTCTCCTACCTGAAAGCGAGTGGGTGGTGAGAGCTGCTAGGGATCATGGGATGCGAGTGGGTGGTGGGAGCTGCTAGGGATCATGGGATGCGAGTGGGTGGTGAGAGCTGCTAGGGATCATGGGATGTGAGTGGGTGGTGAGAGCTGCTAGGGATCATGGGATGTGAGTGGGTGGTGAGAGCTGCTAGGGATCATGGGATGCGAGTGGGTGGTGAGAGCTGCAAGGGATCATGGGATGCAAGTGGGTGGTGAGAGCTGCAAGGGATCATGGGATGCAGGTTACTGTGTAGGTTGGGTCCCTCTACTGGAGGGGGAGTGCTGGGTAATTACGCTACTGGGGATTGCTGGGTAATTACGCTACTGGGGAGAGCCGGGTAATTACGCTACTGGGGAGAGCCGGGTAATTACGCTACTGGGGAGCGCCGGGTAATTACGCTACTGGGGAGCGCCGGGTAATTACGCTACTGGGGAGCGCCGGGTAATTACGCTACTGGGGAGCGCCGGGTAATTACGCTACGGGGGAGCGCCGGGTAATTACGCTACTGGGGAGCGCCGGGTAATTACGCTACTGGGGAGCGCCGGGTAATTACGCTACTGGGGAGCGCCGGGTAATTACGCTACTGGGGAGAGCTGGGTAATTACGCTACTGGGGAGTGCTGGGTAATTACGCTACTGGGGAGCGCTGGGTAATTACGCTACTGGGGAGTGCTGGGTAATTACGCTACTGGGGAGTGCTGGGTAATTATGCTACTGGGGAGTGCTGGGTAATTACGTTACTGGGGAGTGCTGGGTAATTACGCTACTGGGGAGTGCTGGGTAATTACGCTACTGGGGAGTGCCGGGTAATTACGCTACTGGGGAGTGCCGGGTAATTACGCTACTGGGGAGTGCTGGGTAATTACGTTACTGGGGAGTGCTGGGTAATTACGCTACTGGGGAGTGCTGGGTAATTACGCTACTGGGGAGTGCCGGGTAATTACGCTACTGGGGAGTGCCGGGTAATTACGCTACTGGCAGGAGTAGAGCCTAAGACAAAACCTCCACTTCATTTACAACACTCCCATCTGTACTTAATGAGGATGCTGATCTTTATTCTTCAACATTAACTGCCCTCCCTAAATAAATAATACTGCTGATGCCTGTATCTCCATATCCCGTCAGAGCGGCACCGCCATAAAGTGCAACTGTTTATGCTTTGATGTTTCTGCATTCATCCTGCCGAAAAATCTATTGGTTGATCGGCTTTACCGTGTAGTTTTACCAGTAATCTGATGCCCCATCTGGCACTTGGGAAGCAGGGGGGCAGCACTGAAGGG
Organism: Xenopus tropicalis; assembly: GCF_000004195.4. Classification (NCBI taxonomy): domain Eukaryota; kingdom Metazoa; phylum Chordata; class Amphibia; order Anura; family Pipidae; genus Xenopus; species Xenopus tropicalis. Next base: position 3,388,087 of record NC_030682.2, read on the forward strand.
AGACACAGCAGAATAAACAAGAAAGGAACTCGTAAGGGTTAACATTCCCTTTAACTGCACAGCGACTCGCACACTAAAGGTAAGTTTAACTTAGGCGCCCTCGGGGGGTTGGGCAGGTCACGGGGGGCACTGAGGGCGATTTGGGGTGCTGCAGCGGGGGCCCCTTGGGGATTGGCAAATGAAAAGTGCACTTTGCCCCAGGCACTGCTCTTAAATTACCCTTTTTCTAGGGGAGTACAAGGGGAGCAGACCCAGATATACATGCACCCCCTCTTTCTACTTGTTATTATAAAACCAGAAGTTTGATGTTTCCTTTATCCTTATGATGTGCAGGGTAAGTACCACCCAGCAGCATTTATACCTTACCCCCATCCACATGGTGTGTGTCATCCCTTTCTATATAACAGCACACCCCCACCTAGTGGTTGCTGCTGAAACTACAGGGAAACTCCCATTTTACCAGAAAAGAAAACATACACAATGAGGACCACCCTTAGGTGTCCATATCCCACAAGGCCGCCCTCTGGTGCCTGTCTAAAGGGGAACCCAACCTAAGGGGCCCAAATCTTGGGATCCCTACACATGAAACAAATGGACAAGAACAAATAGTTTTAATGTTAATAATGATTTCACCCCATCAACATGTGCCTGTGTTGGGACAATAGTCAGGGTGGGGTCAGTTGGCTCCCTGCTGGGCTACTTGCCCCCATACAGGCTTTTATATGCAGAGGAACGAGTAACAATGGGAGAAGTAAGGGAGGAGCCGGGGCAGAGTCTCCCCTTTATCCTCATTACTCCCCATGGCTAAGGGCAGAAGGGGGGAGTAGTATAAAGAGTTGGGGAATATCTCCAAGGAGCAGATTTCTGGGGAGAGTCTCTGCTGAGGACGTACCAGGGGGATGAGAAGAAGAGCCGGACAGGAAGGAATTCTTACCCAGACACAGGTAATTATACTGGGGGCTCCTTATTAGTTATTATTATCTTCTCATATTCCAACAATAATAAGCCCAATAATTTCTTCCATTAATGGGGAGCCAGGCAGGAGCCGGTCAGGAAGGGTTAAAGGCACAAATATCTGAGAGTATTTCAGGCTTTAGTTCTTAGGCTTCTATTCTTTTCCCAAGTTACTGCCGGAATGTTCCCCACATGGCTACGGATAAATGGGACTTACAGGGGTCTCTTATCTGACATATTCTCCCTTCTGGGGGTTACGGAACATAAACAGGATTATGGGAATCTGACTTTATTGCTTTATTCCTGTGCAATGATACTGGGGCCCGGCCGCCCCGGCTATAAGTGATTCAAGGGGAGTTCATTTCCAGCCGGCACCAAAGGAAAGGGCTCGGCATTGGGTTGGGTTAGGCAGGGCCCCTTGTTAGGCCAATGGGGAATATACCCGGGTTTCCTAATTATTTCTTATTATGGTGTTTAGACATTGTATGTCCATGTTGCCTTTGATATGTTTGTATCTACAGCCCATGGTTTTACATTTGTGGTTTTTAACTATTAATATTTTAGCAAGAAAAAAGCATCAGACCCCAGTATGTCATTTATACGCACTAATGTACCTCCTATGGGAAAATATCAGCGAGAAATGACAAACTGTATAAAGGAACAAAGTGCCATTAAATGCTAAGGTTTCCTCTGATATATATATACAGACGGAGCGGAGGCTTTCCCAAAATGTGGCTATCTGTAACTAGCCGTGATATCACAGTGAAATTCCTTTGTTTTACATACACAGCTATAAATAGAGTGGCCACTAGGTGTCCCCAGTGAGTTTAGTTTCTCTCACCCAATGCTTATCTCAGGAGGGGAAATAGTACAAGCACCCCCGCTGTGATACTTCTTTGATCTGCCACAGTTTGAGCCCTGGCTTGTCAGTTTACAATAAATAGCACTTGGCACCACAGTCAGATGCCTATTGGTGCCATGCCTTTTTTTTTATATGTATATGTACATGTGCCATTTGACTGAACAATATACAAGCAAGTAAATACCAGTTAAAGCAGATACCACACTCTGCTTTAGTGTTTTTTTTCACTCTTTTACCATGCTGATAAGGTCATGGTCTTGATTGAGAAAGACAAAACAATGAAACAATGGCTGGAGCAATAACTCAGCAAATAAGGTTGGTGAGTTGCTGGACTGGGCGTCTGGAGTTTGATTCCCAATCAAGCTATATTTAGTTTCTCAAGACAAACAATTATGAAAAAAGCACAATGGACCTTTTTATACTTTACATAAAAGAATTGTCTAGATATAAAGCAAGATAAAGCTAATTAATTAATTTGTTTGATTTGTGTGAGTGATTTAATTAGGCACCACAGATTATGCAGGACAAGACAATTTGGGGGATTACAGATAGGAGGAGGTGAATGGAGAGGGGGCCACTGTGGCTGTGCCATATATTGTGCAGTGCTTTTCTTGTTAGCATCTGACAGTAAATATGTCAGAAGTAGGGGTGCTGCTGCCATGAAGTGTATGAGAAACTCTTCTCAGGCAGCAGCGACCTGCAAGTTACCAGGGGTGGCAAAAAGCAATTCCTGGTAACATTTAGGGCCAAAATTCTGGTTTTAAAATTGGAATTTTGGCTTTTCTAGTGCAGAGAGAACTATTCTGCCTTTTGCACTAGCGATGTGCCACAGGGGAGTGGGGGTGGGTTGCATCAGCTCAGCCACCTCATGGCAGGACTGGGTACCAGATTGCCCCTGGACAACATAGCAACTGCAGCTACAGAGAAAGTGATCTGAGTGGCTCTGCACCCAACCACTCCTTGCATTAAGTGCACTGGCCGGCGCTGCATCAGACTGTGGGCACTCACATGGAACAGATTTTGGTGCGTAAATTCAAACGTATAAAATCCCCTCCATGTGTGTACAAACAGGTCTTTTGGAGTGGATCCACTCCAATCAGAAAAAAACGCTTAGTGTGCCATTAACATTATATGTAATGTGTAACTATATGCTGTGTACATTATCATTAACAGGTGGGGGTGTTGTAAAGAGAGACCCCTGGCTCCCAGTGGGTGGAAGCTTTGTCTTAGACTTCCCCCACAAACGTTTGTTCTAGCCACCAGCCATTCATTATTTTTTTTTATTATCTACCCATATTCCTTACCCCTTACATATGTATTTCTATACAGAATTAACACAGAGTAATTTGCGTAGTAGGTAAACACTTTTATTTTCAGTAAAGAAATATAAACCTAAAACATTACCAGTAAAATCAGGAAGGGACACGCACATGCAAAAACTACAGTATTATAAAATGTACTAAGTGTATAAACAATTTAGTCTATAGAACGCCAACCAGTCCAACGCGGCATTCGCAAAAGGGCATTAAGCGTGTCTCTAATTTTTTTCATCTCCATCTCTCGAAGGGAAAATTTATCGCGAGTTTGCTGTACAATGTCCTCTAATAAATTTCTTGGCAATGCTTTTTTGCCTCTAGATCCATCAAAGTTTACACATTTAACCCAGGTTGTATACATGCTATAAGGCACATGATGCTGAAATATAAGTTGTGCAAAACGATGGGGCATGTTTTGGGAAACTATATAAAAGCAATTAAGTTTTTCAGGTGTTAAAGGAGTCAGAGGAATGTCTGGCAATTGCTCCCCAATTCTCAAAAGATTATGTGTTGTTCCTACACAGGGTTCCCATAACCTCCGAGGTATTAGGTTACATCCTTCCAGGGATGTCAGAGACGTAACTGGTGTCTCCAATACAGGTCACGCTGTAGATACTTGTGATCCTAATGCTGCCCTGTGAAACTGCTGTTATTTTTAGTATGCACCCTGGCTGTAAACATTGTGAGCACTTGCTGGTTTTATTATATTGCAAAATGTTCCTTGGGTTCCAGCATTTGCCCCAATGTCTACAAGTTGCAACTATATACTTACCCGTACAACATTCCCTAGGTTCCAATACCTGCCCTAAAGTCTTAGATAGGTGTTAGAATTTATAAAGTGCTAATTAACTTTATATAACCATTAACCATATTTAACTGTATAACCCCTAGCTACTAACAGCTAAGGACAAGTTAAATATAACCCTGAATGAATGAGGAGTGACAGGTGGCATTTGGGGAAGATGATTTTGGTATCCTTGCAAGGTAGAGGTTGAAATCATCCTTTCATACATTTATATATGAATATTTATATGTATGTCCAGTTAGTATTAGGTTTTATATGTAAAATTCTGTGTTAGAGATATTGTTTATGTTATTTTATATAAATCACAGGATTGGGTCTTCCGAGCTCAGTACATTTGCCTGTCATAGGAATTTGCCTTCTGTAACAGAAATAGACAAGGGGAATCAGCATCCTTATAGGCTATTGTTAGACTTTACTACATGACAAGTAGTGAGTCTGTGGTGCAGTAACACCTCCTACATACAAGGTTGTGCTGATACATAGCCATGTCCATAGTAGCCAATCCCTGACAATATAATATCTATTACTGACAAATGGGTGGGTTTAAGTGGAATATGATCTATGTTAAACCTGTATAAAGCGAAGCCTTACTTGTATTAGAGAGGAGAGAGGGTGGGAGAGAAGACACTCCCAGAAGGAACATCAAGACCTCAGTACCCTCCAACATCGGGTCATGTAAGATAATAGGCCGGGCACCTTAGAATAACTCAATTTATGTGCCAGTTAAGAATTGTACTTTGTTTCTTATATTCCATTTATGCCTAAAGGATTAAAAGACTCTTCCTGTATTAAAATTCATGTTTATTTGTGGATTTTGAGGGTTCCCAGAGAGTACCCTCCCTTCATCAATCTTACGGTAAATTTTATATAATATCATTATGGATTATTATTTTTTATAATAATTCATATTTTACAATGGCGAGCCATCCATATTTTTTTCTAAGAACTCTTACTTTCTTGTAAAGAAAGACTCACCAGTCCCTGTGATAAAAGGTATACAAGGTATATAGTCATATTCCTTGTACAGGGGGGAGTGAATGTCTGTTCTTTGATAAAAGTTAGACAAGTTTTAAGAAGTTTTTGGAGGAAGAAAAGACCCTAGAGGTTTCTACTTTGTACTGAAAGTCCAGGAAGAGGTTTCCAGAACAAGTGAGAGCCCAAGAGAGGTTTTCAAACTGGACTGAATACCCACGAGAGGTTTTCAGGAAAAGAAAGGTGTGAAAGTCCACAGGAATCCTAAACATGAGGTAGTCAGTGGCCACTGCCGTGATAAGGACACGAATTTCCTTAATATTCCTGGATCCACAGAGGAAGACAGTATTCAATGCTACCCTGATAGTGCACAATCAAGAGACAGACGGGAATACTGTATGAAGTGTGAAAGTTCCTTGATCAGGTAAATGGATTTAATTCATTCTCTTGCGTTTGAAAGTAATGCAATTTTTAATTATTTCTCTGGTGTAAAAACAAATGCAGATTTATGGAAAGTTTTATGGGATGAGTGTGAAAATTTCAATAAGGAAATTGATGGCAAAACTTTTTCTCTTAATAAAAAGCAAAAGAAAATTGCTAATATTATGAGAATGATTGACATTTATAACACACTAATTGCCCAAGAGTATTCCATAGATGCTGGTAACACCAAGATAGAAGGTAATAAGCACATAAATTGTTCTAAGGTTTGCCTTGAAGAGAAAGCTTTTGTGCCTAGTATTTCTAAGTTTGTGGAAGTAAATCAGGGTAACTGTAAAAGTGAGGAAAACCATGTAGAAACACAGTTACAAGTTAACAACAGGCTTAGGAATTCTAAGAAGCCTAAAGAACCCAAAGAGAAAAAGAATAAACTGGTTTATAAAGGTATTCTTTTTAAGGGAAATTTAGTCTGTTTCAAGTGCAGGAAAAAAGGACATACAAGGAGGGAATGTGACACATTTAAAGCACGTGATCACAGTACACACAGTATGTTTCCTTCTTCTCCTGCAGACATGCTGGATACATCAGTTGTAGCCAGAGAGCAAATTGCAGTTGGTCCTATGAAAACTGTCAAAATTAAACATGCATTGGCAGAGTTTCTAGGATTCAGGAATCCAGCACCATAAACATTGTTTTTAAAGTATTTGCAGTTTATGACTTGCTACGGAAGGATTAAATAAAATAAAAAAAAACAAAATATATATATTAATATATACATACATTGTTATTAATGTCTGTAGTCAAGGAAAAGGTTAACTACAGATTTACTTAACAAAGGTAATGTCAGTACCGGGATCCTTCTGCTCAAGTTATAACAAGTACAAGTGACATCATGAGTACTGAAAGTAGTTAAAGAATATCAATTTATAGTAAATACTATAAAAACATCAAAATATCAGGTACTGAAAAGCAATTTTGCTGTTTCCTTGTTAATGAAGCAGTAGGTTGTTTGAGCAGATTTACAGTTTAATTGGTGAAAAGTTATTTTGTAATTGGAATTAAAAGTAACCAGAATATTGCAAATTTGCAGAGAAGAGTGTGAGACGTATACTTCATACCATGAGGAGCTTAGATCCCAGAGTTACTTTTACAGCAGTTATGCTATTTTGATATCCAGATGTTTTGAAGAAAAGTTAAACTAAGATTGCTATCAGAATTGTAGCAGTAGTTCTTATAGAGTATTTGGAGTTCATATGTAGATGTTATAACATAATGTGTGTAAGCTTATAGTGAATTAGCCCTTTAATTAACACAAGCTACACCGTATTTTACCCAGGATGAGACTGTATCCTTCAGGGGGGAGCCCTCGCTTTGTATGGAGGCCAGGTGGATATGTGTTGTATTTCTCAATAAATGGGCGCCAGTGGTTCTTAACATTGAAACCATGAACTGTTTATTTACACAGCCACTTAGGAGTAATTACAGAATAGGCAGGCAGTAGCATTTCACAGCATAGGCAGTACTTACAAGAATATGTCACACTGACCCTTTAGCTGCAGGGCACAATGGGTTAACTCCCAGCTTTCAGGTATATGCTTCCAGTGGAACCTGGGTGATCACTATCTAACCCTAGGTCTGTACACTGTTACCCTACTCTGGGCAGTATTATACCCCGGCTTATAATGCCTCTACAATCCTGGTTGGAGCAAATGCGGCTCACTAAATAGCCCTGCCTGTCTATCACACCCAGTGTGATCTATAACAGGAACTGCCTATTCTTTCTAAAGCTACCTATTCAGAGTAGAGCTCTCCTCTTGTGGAGAGAGCTCCACAAAATGGCTTTTTGCCTCATGGCTGCTCAGCCTTTTATACCCACAGTGACACCTTATGGCCAAAGTGTGGAAATGCACAAGGGGTCATGCTATGACCCAGGAACAAGGGACTTACTTCCCATTACATTAAGGACCCACAGAGTGGGAAAAGGCATAATTTACCAGTTCCCTACATGTGTTATTTATTGTAAGGCAATATTATTGGTATATAATATATAGGTCATAGTTAAACAGACACACAGACTCTCTTCCTTTAGAGAAATGAGCAAAGATTCTGTCCATTGCAAACTTTCTCGGGTTTATAAAAAACCTTAATTTAGTTCATGAGAACAGGGTTTTTCATAATGACCACATAAGGGAGCTGTGTCCTGAACATTAATAAGGATGTAGGATACAATTAGGTATAGGGGTAAAAGAAATAGGGAAGATTGAATTTACCTTACAATTTGAAGCAGGGATTCTAAACTGGTAAATCCAAGGCATCTCTGTGTTACAGTCTAAGGCATTAAGGTCTTGTGTGACTATAGATGTAATTGAAAAGTGTTGTTTCAGTAATGGCTGGAGAAATTTGTAATTTCAGTTATAGTTGCTAGTGGTATTCATATAAATGAAGTCTAAGCATTAATTGTTACAGATCCATGAGGCTGTAAGTAACTGAAGTTTTGAGAATTGCTTGGTAGGGTTTTTAGACCAGAATAGCTAGCAAGGTTAGGCCAGCTGTCTGAGACAGTGCTATACAAAATCTTCCTACCCCCATCCTAGAAGTGTCAGGATTGTCAGATTATTTTCTGTGTGACACCTGTTTACTAAAAATGCTTCCCATGATAAAAAATAACTGAAATTATTGTATCAAGAGTAACTTGTCAAGTATTGATATGTCTTGATCTTTGATTTATCAGTATCAAATATGTACAAAAAAAGGGTATTTTTGTATTCCTATATGAATTATAGCTATAATGATTAAGGAAAAGAAATTATTTTTTTTAAGGGAATACATTGGTACACCAGTGATGTGTAGAACTGCTCAGCTGATTTAATGGAGAAACAGTAAAGTTTGTATTGTAACATATTCATTTTTGAAAAATTATTAAGATAATTTGTTTCTCAACCAAAACCTGAGATAAAGTATGTTTAGTAAGCATAGAGGAATTAATCTCTAAGCTAAATAAATGTCTATATGTTATGTGTATATCACAGTATTCACAGTATTAAAACCGGGTTTATTTTTCTTGACTTACAGAGTTCTAGGGTAAATTATACCAGAATAATGTGTAACATTGCAATAACCAGTTTAACCAAGGTCTATTCTGTCCAAGGAGTAAGAAGAACATGAGAGTTCTGATGGCTAATAGAGAGTCTTATAAGATGGTCTAAAAAAAATTAATATGGTGAAAGTCTCTATGAAGACAGAGAAATAGATTCCTGTGTTAAACCATAGTATTATAATTGAGGATACTGGAACTAATGGCAAAATGAAGTTATGGTTTTTCACAAAGAACATTGCATTTCCTATAACATGTAGTAGGTACATTCTAATTGGAATAGGTTAGTGCAGTCTACTAATATTATAGGTGGTTGTATTTTTAAAATATCATGCTGAGGAATTTACCTTTGTCTATTCTTAAATCATGTGAAAAAATAGTATAAGGATTGGCTATTTATTAACACCAAAATACCTCACTGTCACAAAGCATCAGTTAAATGTAGAGAGTGGCAGTGTGATAGTTCTCTTCTTGTCTGAACCCTGACAGGGGGGAGCTAAGGATGGTGTTTGACCTTCAGGTGACAGGCGGTACATTTGTGTATGGACAACTGGATGTTTCTTGTTACACAGGTCTAATTTAGACTTTCCAGTCTTTTTGTCAGTTCTCTAGGCCATGTTTAAAAAAATAAATATTTTGATAATCATTGCCTAAATAATGATACTGTACTTATTCCAGCAGGTTATGGAAGAAAATCTCTATTAAGCTGATTAAAAGTAACAAGATTAAAGAAGTAATTCTACACATGATGATGCTATCTACATTCGAAATTTCATAAAAGTGACAAATGTTCATTAGTTCAAACCAGAGTTGTCAACAACATTAAAGCAACTGGAACAACAGTGTTACGGCTGAGAGCATCCAAGAAAAGAAGAAGCCAGAAGACTTCAAAAATAGTTACTTTATGGGTGTAGGGATGTGAATGTAGAAATTATGATGTTTTTGAGTTTTTTCATGTGTAGGAATAATTATCAGATACTTTGGATCTTATTATTAGGCAAATGATTAGGTAAACACATACAATACTTCAATGTAATACATGAGTTTAGTTTAGAGAATTAGTTTTTTTATACATTCATTTTCCATTATTTGTTTAGTAGATTATGTCAATGGTAACAGAATTAATATATTTCCATCATTTACCATCATAAGTTAAGTTAAATTACCTTTATAACTACAATTAGTCTGTGTTGTTTAAGTAAACATTTTACAACATTGGGCATCTCAGTAGTGGACTAATGAGATGTGGAAAATAGAAATAGTTAAAACAGACCAAGTGGCTACAGGCGGGGCCTAGTTAGGTTCTAGTAAGGGCATAGTCACTTCTAATTATGTTTAGTGTGAGGTGTGAAGATGAAGCCTAATTAACAATTACTAAGGACTTCCTTGTAAGCATTTGATATATGAATGTTAACTGTTTACTTTACAATATAATTTAAAGGACGTGCAGATACATAGTTATAGGTTTTTGAGTATATGTATTTCTGCTACAAATGTTATTTTTTGTTTTACAAATTTGTTTTTATTTAGATGATTAATGTGTTAGTGAAACTGCTATATTGTGTCTTTTATACATATGTAAATGTATGAGAAGGACCAAGCAAGGAGTACTTCCTAGATGTATCATAGACTTTTCCAAATACGTCACTTCCAGTCATGTGTGAATGAGATATGAATGATGTATGCCTGACATAAATTAATTATTAAATCATTAATTTCAGGGGGGAATGTTAGAATTTATAAAGTGCTAATTAACTTTATATAACCATTAACCATGCTTAACCATATAACCCCTAGCTACTAACGGCTAAGGACAAGTTAAATATAACCCTGAATGAATGAGGAGTGACAGGTGGCATTTGGGGAAGATGATTTTGGTATCCTTGCAAGGTAGAGGTGGAAATCATCCTTTCATACATTTATATATGAACATTTATATGTATGTCCAGTTAGTATTAGGTTTTATGTGTAAAATTCTGTGTTAGAGATATTGTTTATGTTTTTTATATAAATCACAGGATTGGGTCTTCCGAGCTCAGTACATTTGCCTAGGAATTTGCCTTCTGTAACAGAAATAGACAAGGGGAATCAGCATCCTTATAGGCTATTGTTAGACTTTACTACATGACAAGTAGTGAGTCTGTGGTGCAGTAACACCTCTTACATACAAGGTTGTGCTGATACATAGCCATGTCCATAGTAGGCAATCCCTGACAATATAATATCTATTACTGGCAAATGGGTGGGTTTAAGTGGAATATGATCTATGTTAACCCTGTATAAAGCAAGCCTTACTTGTATTAGAGAGAAGAGAGGGTGGGAGAGAAGACACTCCCAGAAGGAACATCAAGACCTCAGTACCCTCCAACATCGGGTCATGTAAGATAATAGGCCGGGCACCTTAGAATAACTCAATGTATGTGAAAATTAAGAATTGTACTTTGTTTCTTATATTCCATTTATACCTAAAGGATTAAAAGACTCTTCCTGTATTAATACTCATGTTTATTTGTGGATTTTGAGGGTTCCCAGAGAGTACCCTCCCTTCATCAATCTATCATTATGGATTATTAATTATTTTTTATAATAATTCATATTTTACACCATCCCACCGGTGATTTACATTTTCGCCGGTGGGATGGCAATCCAGGGAGATTAGTCGCCCACAAACAGGGAGTTTTGTCGTGGGTGACTAATCTCCTCGTGTGCCAGAGCCTTAAAACATTGGAGGACAATGACTATGGCTGAATCCAAAAGGAAAAAAAAAGTTGGAGTTGAGTTGGAAGAGACAGGCTTAGGGATAGTTGGATTAGAGCTTATATCCTATCGCTGTTTCCCATCTCATTACATGATAATGAATTGTTATTACATAATATTTATATCATGGACATTTCACAGGGTCCAAGAGACGTTTGAAGATCTGAGGATTTTTTCCCATGGACTTTACATTCCGGAGTTCAAAATAAAATAATGATGTGTTGAATATAGGTTATCCATTTCAGGGGGGTTATGTAAGATATTTTCACAGAATTATAAACTCACAGCATATGAAATGTACCCCTGCCAGTCACACATACTTGTAAGTTAATTTGGGAAAGGACTGAGCCGCCTTTTAACATATGTTCTTGCCTTTTATAGATACTTGGGGGGAAGGGACATACTGACACCCGGCATATACTCTGGGGCACAAGTCTCTCTCTCTTCCCAGGAGGGACAGACACATCTCTCTCTCTTCCCAAGAGGGACAGACACATCTCGCTCTCTTCCCAGGAGGGACAGACACATCTCTCTCTCTTCCCAGGAGGGACAGACACATCTCGCTCTCTTCCCAGGAGGGACAGACACATCTCTCTCTCTTCCCAGGAGGGACAGACACATCTCGCTCTCTTCCCAGGAGGGACAGACACATCTCTCTCTCTTCCCAGGAGGGACAGACACATCTCGCTCTCTTCCCAGGAGGGACAGACACATCTCTCTCTCTTCCCAGGAGGGACAGACACATCTCTCTCTCTTCCCAGGAGGGACAGACACATCTCTCTCTCTTCCCAGGAGGGACAGACACATCTCTCTCTCTTCCCAGGAGGGACAGACACATCTCTCTCTCTTCCCAGGAGGGACAGACACATCTCGCTCTCTTCCCAGGAGGGACAGACACATCTCTCTCTCTTCCCAGGAGGGACAGACACATCTCTCTCTCTTCCCAGGAGGGACAGACACATCTTGCTCTCTTCCCAGGAGGGACAGACACATCTCTCTCTCTTCCCAGGAGGGACAGACACATCTCTCTCTCTTCCCAGGAGGGACAGACACATCTCTCTCTCTTCCCAGGAGGGACAGACACATCTCTCTCTCTTCCCAGGAGGGACAGACACATCTCGCTCTCTTCCCAGGAGGGACAGACACATCTCTCTCTCTTCCCAGGAGGGACAGACACATCTCGCTCTCTTCCCAGGAGGGACAGACACATCTCTCTCTCTTCCCAGGAGGGACAGACACATCTCTCTCTCTTCCCAGTAGGGACAGACACATCTCTCTTCCTGAGAGTCAGACACACACCCAGGCACACACACATATATGACACATACACACATATCACATATACTTAACATTATATTTATATGCATTAATTGTACAGATTATTCCTGTGAGCTGTCAAGGGTATGTGTGACTGGCTGTTTGTACTTTGCATATAATTTGTAACTCCACACAATAAAGATATTTTGTTATCACCTGGGTGAGTGGTACTTTGACCATAATACTTACACAAAAATTTTATAATAAATACAAGATATTCTACACCCATAAACTTACCAAGGGAAACCAGTTTCTAGTGGGAGACCAATTTAATTGCTTTTTATGATGTGGTAAGTAAGAAGCTGGACAGTGGGGGGCAGTAGATATAACCTATTTGGATTTTGCCAAAGCATTTGATACCGTTCCCCACAAACGACTGCTTTCTAAGCTAAGGTCTATTGGTCTTAGTGAAGTCGTTTGCACATGGATAGAAAACTGGCTACAGGATCGGGTACAGAGGGGGGTTGTTAATGGTACATTCTCTACTTGGAATAAGGTTCTCAGTGGGGTCCCTCAGGGTTCTGTACTGGGTCCACTTTTGTTTAACTTGTTCATAAATGACTTGGGGGAGGGTATTATGAGTAATGTATCAGTGTTTGCAGATGGCACAAAACTCTGCAGACCAGTCAATTCTATCCAGGATGTGACATCCCTGCAGCAGGATCTTGGCCAACTGGCAATCTGGGCAGCTAAGTGGCAGATGGGATTTAATGTGGATAAATGTAAGGTCATGCACCTGGGATGTAAAAACATGCAAGCCCCGTATACCCTTAATGGGACTGCACTAGGCAAATCCATAATGGGGAAGGAGCTTGGAGTCCTTGTAGATAATAAACTTGGCTGTAGCAAGCAATGCCAGGCAGCAGGGGCAAACAGGGTATTGAGCTGTATTAAAAGGGGTATAAATTCACGGGAGGGGGGTTATTCTTACCCTTTACAGAGCGCTGGTAAGGCCCCATCTAGAATATGCTGTTCAGTTTTGGTCTCCAGTGCTCAAACGGGACATTATTGAGTTAGAGAGGGTCCAGAGAAGGGCAACTAAGCTGGTAAAGGGTATGGAAAGTCTCAGTTATGGGGAAAGACTGGCCAAGTTGGGTCTGTTTACACTGGAGAAGAGGCGCTTAAGGGGGGATATGATAACTATGTATAAATATATAAAGGGATCATATAATAACCTTTCTAATGTTTTATTTACCAGTAGGTCCTTCCAACGGACACGAGGGCACCCACTTCGTTTAGAAGAAGGGAGGTTCCATTTAAACATTCGGAAAGGATTTTTTACAGTGAGAGCTGTGAGGTTGTGGGATTCCCTCCCCGAATCAGTCGTGCTGGCTGATACATTATATAACTTTATATAGGGGCTGGATGGATTCTTAGCAAGTGAGGGAATACAGGGTTATGGGAGATAGCTCTCAGTACAAGTGAGGGAATACAGGGGTAGGGGAGATAGCTCTCAGTACAAGTGAGGGAATACAGGGGTAGGGGAGATAGCTCTCAGTACAAGTGAGGGAATACAGGGGTAGGGGGGATAGCTCTCAGTACAAGTGAGGGAATACAGGGGTAGGGGAGATAGCTCTCAGTACAAGTGAGGGAATACAGGGGTAGGGGGGATAGCTCTCAGTATAAGTGAGGGAATACAGGGGTAGGGGGGATAGCTCTCAGTACAAGTGAGGGAATACAGGGGTAGGGGGGATAGCTCTCAGTACAAGTGAGGGAATACAGGGGTAGGGGGATAGCTCTCAGTACAAGTGAGGGAATACAGGGGTAGGGGGGATAGCTCTCAGTACAAGTGAGGGAATACAGGGGTAGGGGGGATAGCTCTCAGTACAAGTGAGGGAATACAGGGGTAGGGGGGATAGCTCTCAGTACAAGTGAGGGAATACAGGGGTAGGGGAGATAGCTCTTAGTACAAGTGAGGGAATACAGGGGTAGGGGAGATAGCTCTCAGTACAAGTGAGGGAATACAGGGGTATGGGAGATAGCTCTTAGTACAAGTGAGGGAATACAGGGGTATGGGAGATAGCTCTCAGTACTAGTTGATCCAGGGACTGGTCCGATTGCCATCTTGGAGTCAGGAAGGAATTTTTTCCCCTCTGCGGCAAATTAGAGAGGCTTCAGATGGGGTTTTCGCCTTCCTCTGGATAAACTAGTAGTTAGACAGGTTATATATAGGCATTATGGTTGAACTTGATGGACGTATGTCTTTTTTCAACCCAACTTACTATGTTACTATGTTACTATGTTACTGATTGGCCATTTCTCAGCCACTTCCACACAGACTTTATTAGTGTGAAACTGTGCCTCTCCCCTACACAGGGTATAAAGGTTACAATGTATATTATATATGTTCATATACCAGTGAATCAGGGAGCGGCTCTGTACTAAGGAGTCAATTCTACTAGCAGTATTCACCTTCCAGCACTGAGAGACTGCCCGGCCTGCACTACCCAGCACTGAGAGACTGCCCGGCCTGCACCTTCCAGCACTGAGAGACTGCCCGGCCTGCACTACCCAGCACTGAGAGACTGCCCGGCCTGCACCTTCCAGCACTGAGAGACTGCCCAGCCTGCACTACCCAGCACTGAGAGACTGCCCGGCCTGCACTCCCCAGCACTGAGAGACTGCCTGGCCTGCACTCCCCAGCACTGAGAGACTGCCCGGCCTGCACCTTCCAGCACTGAGAGACTGCCCGGCCTGCACTACCCAGCACTGAGAGACTGCCCGGCCTGCACTCCCCAGCACCGAGAGACTGCCTGGCCTGCACTCCCCAGCACTGAGAGACTGCCCGGCCTGCACCTTCCAGCACTGAGAGACTGCCCGGCCTGCACTACCCAGCACTGAGAGACTGCCCGGCCTGCACTCCCCAGCACTGAGAGACTGCCCGGCCTGCACTCCCCAGCACTGAGAGACTGAGCCCCAGTAACCAAATAGAGAGTCAGTGGGTTAGTAATTAGAAAATAGATTTATTTCAGGCCGTTACTGCCTGTAAGTGGGAGAGTCACAAGATGTATATTCAGTACATGTCGAGCGGATCGCTTCAACCGGACAGTTTGCTGTCTTCCTGGTGACAGGGTTCGGCATGTGGTTGATCGGGTTGACACATTATTGGGAGGGGCTGGGCATGACCCGGCTGTCTTGGTACATATCGGTACTAACGACAAAATGAACGGTAGGTGGGGGACCTTAAAGAGTGAGTTCAGGGATCTAGGCTCTAAGATTAGGCAAAGGTCCTCAAATGTAAAAAAAAAGCGGGAGCTTAGGGAGCTAAATGCGTGGCTAAAGTCTTCGTGTAGGAAGGAAGGGTTTGGGTTCCTAGAGCACTGGGCTGACTTTTCTTTGGGATACAATCTATACAGCCCTGACGGATTGCACCTCAATGGAAGGGGGTCTTCTGTGCTAGGGGAGAGAATGGTTAAGAGGCTGGAGGAGTGTTTAAAGGAGACATATCCTATAAAAATGATGAATGTACCAGGGAATTATACTCCTCTAGATATAGAAGGATTGTGCTTAAAAAGTTGTGTTTTGGACTGATTTTTTTGAGAAATTCCCCCAAAACCCCACTAGCCCCACCCATCTATTGCACTTCCTGCTGGCTGAATTCTCTGGATGAGCTGGGGAGCCGGCGGCCCTCCGTACCCTGCACTGTAGGATAGGAACCAATCAGCAGCTAGGCTGACCTGATAGGAAACTGAAGCTTGTCTGTGCTTGTGTGAGTGCAGGGCTGTGATTGGCTCTCCCCCTCCTACTGTGCTTCTGGCAGGGACCGTTAGGACACGCCCACTCTCCATTTCACACTGGACAGAGAAGTGAGAGGATCTATAGGGAGCTCCAATAAAGGGGCCATTTTTACAGAGAGAATTAATTTTTAGCCCAAAGGGAAACCAGCACCGGATATTATTCATAATTGCCTACAAAATTAGCGTTTTTCCCCATTTATCCAATATGTCTCCTTTAAACTAGACAAGGGGGGGTTGGTAAGCTAGATTCTTATGGGAAAGCTAGTGTAGATGGGGCAGTGGGACCAGTAAAGGGTTGTGGGGGAGGAGTGAGGGGGGCATATCAGATAAGGAGCTTCCATTGTTACAAGGGAAACAGACTAATTTTCACCTTAGCTCTAACTGTCCTTTAGCTAATGTAAGCATCAGAGGGAGAAGTAGTAATCTCCGCTGCATGCTGGGTAATGCGCGTAGCTTGTCGGGTAAATTAGGGGAGCTGCAAGCTATTGCATGTATTGAAAATTATGATTTAATTGGTATCACTGAGACCTGGTGGGATGAAAAATGCGACTGGGCTGCGAATTTAAATGGTTATACACTTTTTAGGAGGGACAGAGAGATTAAAAAGGGTGGAGGGGTTTGTCTTTATATAAAGTCAGATTTAAAGCCATGTAATAAAGACATTACCAATGAAAACGTTGAATCTCTTTGGGTAGAAATTTCAGTAGGGCTGAAGGTCACAAAGAAAATGATCATTGGTGTATGCTATAAACCACCCCGTATAGATGAGGGGGATGAGGCCCAGCTATTGTTGCAAATGGAGGAGGCTTCACAACTGGGTCAAGTTGTTATTATGGGGGACTTTAATTATCCGGCACTGACTGGAGTAATGGGGGGGCTAAGTCAGAAACAGCTAGTAGGTTTGTAACTATGCTAAATGGCAACTTTTTATTTCAGGCGGTTCAAGAACCCACTAGGAATGATTCTATTTTGGACCTGGTAATATCTAATAATAATGAACTCATCTCTAACATTTGTGTGGGGGGGGGCATTTGGGGAACAGTGATCCCAACATGGTCCCTTTGAGATAATGCTGCAGAGACAGCTCTATAAGGGAGTAACTAAACGCTCAATTTTAGACGTGCAGACTTTGCCAGTTTAAGGGCATCTCTGCAATGTGTCAACTGGGAAAGGCTTTTCATGGGGTTAGGCACAGAAGGAAAATGGAACATCTTTATAACATTGCTTTGCAGGTATACACAACAGTATATTCCCCTTGTAAGCGAGGAGAGGCATCGCAAAGCAAAACCTTTATGGCTGAATAAAAGTGTTATTGTCGAGGTTGGTAAGAAAAAACGTGCTTTTAGGGCATTCAAGTTAGCTGGGACAGCTGGGGCTTTCATCAGGTACAGGGGGGCAAATAAAGCAGCAAAAAAGCTATCAGGCAGCTAAAATAGAGATGGAAAGGGATATTGCAGCTAGTAGTAAAAAGAATCCTAAATTATTTTTTAATTATGTGAATAGTAAAAAAATGAAGCAAGAAGGGGTGGGAACTTTATTATCACGGGGGGGTACGTTGGTTGATGAGAACGGGGAAAAAGCAGAAATGTTGAACTCTTATTTCCCATCTGTCTATACATCTGAGGAGCCAGATAATGAAGGCTTCCCTTGTAATATGCCCAGTTCTAGTAATTTAGCTACTGACGCATGGGTCACTCAGGAGGAAATTCAAAAGAGACTTGAACATGTAAAGGTAAACAAAGGTCCAGGGCCGGATGGGATTCATCCCAGGGTATTAAATGAGCTGAGCGCTGTGATTGCTAAACCTCTTCAATTAATTTTTCAGGATTCATTGAGGTTTGGCATGGTGCCGAGAGACTGGCGGATTGCTAATGTGGTGCCGTTATTTAAAAAGGGATCCCGTTCTCAGCCTGAAAACTATAGGCCTGTTAGTCTGACATCAGTAGTAGGAAAACTTTTGGAAGGGGTAATAAGGGATAGGGTACTTGAATACATTGCAGTTCACAATACTATTAGTTTGTGCCAGCATGGTTTTATGGGTAACAGATCTTGCCAGACTAATTTAGTCGCCTTTTATGAGGAGGTGAGTAGGAACCTTGATGCTGGAATGGCAGTTGATGTCATCTACTTAGACTTTGCTAAAGCGTTTGATACAGTACCTCACAGAAGGTTAATGATCAAATTGAGGAATATTGGCCTAGAACATAATATTTGTATTTGGATAGAGAACTGGCTGAAGGATAGAGTACAAAGAGTGGTTGTAAATGGAACATTTTCTAATTGGACCAGTGTGGTTAGTGGGTACCGCAGGGGTCAGTCCTTGGGCCTTTGCTTTTTAACTTGTTTATTAATGCCCTGGGGGGGGGCATAGACAGTACTGTTTCTATTTTTGCTGATGACACAAAATTGTGCAAAACTATAAGTTCCATGCAGGATGTGCCGCTTTGCAGAGCGATTTGACAAAATTAGATAACTGGGCAGCAAACTGGGAAATGAGGTTCAATGTTGATAAGTGCAAAGTTATGCACTTTGGTAGAAATAATATAAACGCAAACTATCTACTGAATGGTAGTGAGTTGGGGGGATCCTTAATGGAGAAGGATCTAGGGGTTTTTGTTGATAACAAGTTGTCTAATTCCAGGCAGTGTCATTCTGTGGCTACTAAAGCAAATAAAGTGCTGTCTTGTATAAAAAAGGGCATTGACTCAAGGGATGAGAACATAATTTTGCCCCTTTATAGGTCCCTGGTAAGGCCTCACCTTGAGTATGGGGGCATGTGAGTGAGTATGGGGGGCAGTAACAGTGAGTATGGGGGCAGTTTTGGGCTCCAGTCCTTAAGAAGGATATTAATGAGCTGGAGAGAGTGCAGAGACTGCAACTAAACTGGTTAAGGGGATGGAAGGGTTAAACTATGAGGTGAGACTGTCGAGGTTGAGGTTGTTTTCTCTGGAAAAGAGGCGCTTGCGAGGGGACATGATTACTCTGTACAAGTACATTAGAGGGGATTATAGGCAGTTGGGGGATGTTCTTTTTTCCCATAAAAACAATCAGCGCACCAGAGGCCCCCCCTTTAGATTAGAGGAACGGAGCTTCCATTTGAAGCAGTGTAGGGGGTTCCTCAGGGTGAGGGCAGTGAGGGGGTTGGGGAATGCCCTGCCGGGGGATGTTGGGTATTGGGTTCCTCACGGTGAGGGCAGTGAGGGGGTTGGGGAATGCCCTGCCGGGGGATGTTGGGTAGGGGGTTCCTCACGGTGAGGGCAGTGAGGGGGTTGGGGAATGCCCTGCCAGGGGATGTTGGGTAGGGGGTTCCTCACGGTGAGGGCAGTGAGGGGGTTGGGGAATGCCCTGCCGGGGGATGTTGGGTAGGTGGTTTTTCACGGTGAGGGCAGTGAGGGGGTTGGGGAATGCCCTGCCAGGGGATGTTGGGTAGGGGGTTCCTCACGGTGAGGGCAGTGAGGGGGTTGGGGAATGCCCTGCCGGGGGGTGTTGGGTAGGGGGTTCCTCACGGTGAGGGCAGTGAGGGTGTTGGGGAATGCCCTGCCGGGGGATGTTGGGTAGGGGGTTCCTCACGGTGAGGGCAGTGAGGGGGTTGGGGAATACCCTGCCGGGGGATGTTGGGTAGGGGGTTCCTCATGGTGAGGGCAGTGAGGGGGTTGGGGAATGCCCTGCCGGGGGATGTTGGGTAGGGGGTTCCTCATGGTGAGGGCAGTGAGGGGGCTGGGGAATGCCCTGCCGGGGGATGTTGGGTAGGGGGTTCCTCATGGTGAGGGCAGTGAGGGGGTTGAGGAATGCCCTGCCGGGGGATGTTGGGTAGGGGGTTCCTCACGGTGAGGGCAGTGAGGGGGTTGGGGAATGCCCTGCCGGGGGATGTTGGGTAGGGGGTTCCTCACGGTGAGGGCAGTGAGGGGGTTGGGGAATGCCCTGCCGGGGGATGTTGGGTAGGGGGTTCCTCACGGTGAGGGCAGTGAGGGGGTTGGGGAATGCCCTGCCGGGGGATGGGGTAATGGCAGATTCTGTTAATGCCTATAAGAGGGGCCTGGATGAGTTCTTGAACAAGCAGAATACCCAAGGCTATTGTGATACTAATATCTACAGTTAGTACTAGTGGGTGTATTTATAGTTTATGTATGTGAGTGTATAGATTGGTAGGTGTGGGTTAAGTGTGCTGGGTTTACTTGGATGGGTTGAACTTGATGGACACTGGTCTTTTTTCAACCCTATGTAACTATGTAACTATATATCAGGCATTATTGCCGACGATAAAGAATGTAAAATTGCGGCATTCGCCGATGACCTATTAATGTTTATTACAAAGCCAATTATCTTATTACCTAATCTTTTGAATCTGATCAACACATTTGGGTCTCTATCCAACGTCAAAGTCAATCTAACAAAGTCAGAAATATTGAACATAAATACCACGAATACCACAAAGAGAACTATAGAGTAAAGCCTTCCCTTTAGATGGGCTAAGGATTCTATCCAATACTTAGGCGTACAAATCCCAGCAGACCTAACACAATTATTCCAAAAAAATTACCCCCAACTACTTGAATCCATAGTCAAGACAAACAATTCAAGGCACAAATTAAATCTCTTGGCTAGCTAGAATACAAGCAGTGAAAATGTTTACGATGCCTAAAATACTGTATTTATTACAAACCCTACCGATTTTAATACCTAGAACTTATTTCAAAATCTTAAAAGCAGCTATAACAAAGTTTGTGTGGGCTAATAAACCCGCAAGAGTTCAATACAGGCAATTAACCCTTCCAAAAGAGAGTGGAGGCCTAGGCCTTTCAGATCCCCAGCACTATTATGCAGCCATCCTACTCTCCCGTATAAAAAGCTGGGCCTCGCTAGTAAGCAAGAAAACATGGGTAATCCTGGAACAAATGAACTCTGAAGCCCCCCTCCCAAATTACCTATGGTCAGAATTATACTTAATACCCAAAACATTGAAAAACCACCCTCTAATAGGCTCTATGTTTAGATGGTGGTCTCAAAATAAACATTCAATGAATCTAACAAGAACCCCATACATACTCCAACCATTGATTCTCAACCCGGCCTTCACCCCAAACATGGACAAATGTACCTTCAAAAAGTGGCAATTGAAAGATGGTGCTCCCACAAAAATAGCTGACTTTATTAAGAATAACAAAGTAGTACCCCTGGCTGATATACAAAAACGATGGGGTCAAACCCCGTGGGACTTTTCGAATTATCAACAACTCCATCATTACATTTCAAAGGAAAAGGAAGGGAACTGGAACAGAACACCAACAACATGGGAAAATCTCTTAGACCACCCTGACCCAGTTGACAAACCAATATCGACATTACACAAACTACTGCTTAACAATATAATCACTCTGAAACAGCCTTTTCAATTAGATTGGGAAAAAGATCTAGGCATAGAGCTAACTGATCAAGCCTGGGAGAGAATCTTTACATCAATACACAAATCTGCAAGAGCAGTTAGCGTGAGGGAAATGAACTACAAACTAGCCACCAGATGGCACTACAAACCGGTGAAACTTAAAAGACTGTATAGCAACAGTTGAGACTTATGCTGGAGATGTGGAGTAGAAAGAGGAACCCATTTACACATTTGGTATACCTGCCCCAACCTAAAACAATTTTGGACTAAGGTCATCCCCGATATATCTAACATTACCCAGATACCGAGCAAAGAAACAGAGATCTCAGCGGTACTCCTTAGTATTACCCCAGAAAAGAAAGTAGTTTTATCAGACCCACTTACCTTGCATTTACTTCATGCTGCGAAAACCCTAATCCCACGTAACTGGAAATCAGCAACTCCCCCATCCTACAATGACTTCTTGCCTTCTGTATCCCCCATTTACAAAAAAGTTTATAAAGTTTGTTACACTCTCCCCAGTAATTTATCCTTGGTAAAGGCCCCAAGAAGGGCACAAATGTTGGCTACACTGTAATTAACATGAATAAGGAATAATTCTTCACATGAACTGGAGTGCGGGTCTGTGCATCAATTTGTATTTCATAGATGTTATTAATATATAATATAAAAATAGTGGAACTCTGTTCTGTGCCAAACAGCCAATCACACTCATCCTATAGAGTGACTGCAGATTCTATTGATAAATATACAGGCTCTAGAACAATATTATGTAGGAAAGTCTATTGCTGTAATAGGGATTAACCCTTAACCTGCTGCTGCTTCATTAGTAAAACATTATCCCTGTCTCCCTGTAGGTACAGAGTTGGAGCTGCTGAGTGAGGCGCCTGGGGGAGAGAAGGAGGAAATTCAGGGAAATGTTCTGTACAGACTGAGAGTGAGAGACTCCCACTGACTGAGGCACCAGCTAAAGGGCCCCCCCGGGAACTGCCCCCCAAGGAGGGAGCTGGCAACCAAGGGACTCATCCATCTGCAGATCTGCCCCCAGAAGCACAGGAGAGATGGATGGAGGGACCCCGAGGGGGCAGGGGGGCAGGATCCAACAGCTGGGGATAAAGATGCACCAACTGGATCTGAGGGTCAATATCACTGAGGAGCTGTGCAACTTGGCTGGTACATTGGGTTCCTTACTGGCACAGGGATCAGATGGAGCTGCACTGTGTGGGGCTGAGGGGGCAGATAATGAGGGCAGAGAGGCAGATGGGATAATGGCCCCTGGATTGGCTGATACTGTGCTGGGTATAAGGAGACTGATCTATGGGCAGGAGGCTACAGACCTGGTACTGGATATAAACACGGCTCATAATCATGTATCTGTATCAGGGGACAGGAAATCTGCTTCCTACTCACGTACACGCCAACATTACCCACAATCCCCAGAGAGATTTCAGGTTTTGGCTCAGGCTTTAAGCAGCAGGAGTTTCCCCTCAGGGCGACATTACTGGGAAGTGAAGGGCAGTGAATCAGGGTACTGGAGGGTAGGGGCGGCCTATCCCAGTATAGAGAGGGGAGGGGAGCAGTCTGGTATTGGGAAAAATAACAAGTCCTGGGGTTTGCGCAGAGGGAATAATAACAGATATGCAGAGGAACATGACAGTAAATGGACAGATTTACCCCACGTCCCTTCCTGCAGGAGAATCAGGATCTGGTTGGACTATGAGGCCGGACGTCTGTCCTTTTATGAGCTGAGTGAGCCAATCAGGCACTTACACACCTTCACTGCCTCCTTCACTGAGCCCCTTCATGCTGCATTCAGGGTACGGGGGGAGGGTGCCAGAGTGAGAATCATTAGTTAGGGTGTCGGTGGGTTTCCCCACATGAACCCCTCGCTTCAGGTCTTTCCCAACATTTCCATTGGATTAAGGTCAGGACTGGGACTTGGCCATTCCAGAACTTTATTCTCTTTACTCACCTGTAACCAGTCTTTGGCAGAACCACTTGTGTGTTTAGGATGGATGTCTCGCTGAGTGACCCACTGTCTCTTGAGATTCAGTTCAAATACAGACATCCTGACATTTCTCTGGCTCAGAATTCATTGTTCCATCAGTGATGGCAAGCTGCCCAGGCCCAGATGCAGCAATAGGCCCAAACCAGAACCCTCCCACCACCATGTTTCACAGATACAGGGATAAGGTTCTAATGCTGGAATGCAGTGTTTTTCTTTCTCCAAATGGAACGCTTCCCATTTAAGTAAAAAAATTACATTTTGGCTTCATCCATCTGCAAAACATTCTTCCAATCTCCTTCTGGTTTGTTCACATGATCTTTAGCAAACTGTAGGGGCTCAGCAGTATTTTCGGGTTAGAGAGCGGTGCCTTTCTCCTTGCTCCCCTACCATACACACCATTGCTGCTCAGTATTCTCCTGATGGTGGGACTCATGGACTTCAGCATTGGCCAATGAGAGACAGGCCTTCAGTTGCTTAGAAATTCCCCTGGGTTCCTGGGTGGGACCTTATCTTTGATGGGTGATCACTTCTGGGCGGGGTAACAACAGGCTTGAATTCCCCCCATTTGTACACAATCTGTCTGACTGCTGATTGGTGGAGGCCAAACCCTTTAGAGAGAGTCTGAAACCTTTCCCAGCTTTATGGGCAGGGCTGTGGAGTCAGTAGATAAATTCTCCGACTCCACGACTCCGACTCCTCTGTTTTTAATATGCTAATGCAGTGCTGTCCAATTGGCGGCCCACTTTAAATGGTATCAGTACTGAGATTAACTGCCCCCCCCTGCATGGTTCTCACCTCAGATTCAGGCTGTAATCAGGCTGTACTGTTCAAACATCTAATCCCCTGTACTGTTCACACCTTTTAATCTATGCATTGTTCACCCCCTGCATTGGTCACACCTCCTGCTCAGGCTGTAATCACCCACATTGTTCGTCTGTTCACACCTCAGACATTGTAAGTACTGCCTGGCCTATGCTGCCTGTGTATAGGCAGCATAGGGAAGGCAAAGTATGGCACACACAGGCAGCATATGGCAGGGAGAGTATGGCACACACAGGCAGGGTAGGACAGAGTATGGCACACACAGGCAGCATATGGCAGGGAGAGAATGGCACACACAGGCAGGGTAGGGCAGAGTATGGCACACACAGGCAGCATATGGCAGGGAGAGTATGGCACACACAGGCAGCATATGACAGGCAGAGTATGGCACACACAGGCAGCATAGGGCAGGCAGAGTATGGCACACACAGGCAGCATATGGCAGGCAGAGTATGGCACACACAGGCAGCATATGGCAGGCAGAGTATGGCACACACAGGCAGGGCAGGCACAGTATGGCACACACAGGCAGAACATGGCAGGGAGAGTATGGCATAGGCACACACAGGCAGGGCAGGCACAGTATGGCACACACAGGCAGAACATGGCAGGGAGAGTATGGCATAGGCACACACAGGCAGGGTAGGGCAGAGTATGGCACACACAGGCAGGGTAGGGCAGAGTATGGCACACAGGCAGCATATGGCTGGGAGAGTATGGCACACACAGACCAAGCCTTTGGGTTTTTACTGCACTACCACCATTGTGATAAAATGAGTGTGGTTTAAAAGGGGGGGTGGTCAAAACTGGCTTCCATTAGCGGCCCTCCACCATGTATGCGCGAGAAAGTTGGACAGCACTGTGCTAATGTATTTTATACATCCAGGAAGGGGCAGGTGGGAAGGGGCACTTAAAACACGACTGAACTGATAATAAACTGATAGACAATTTTATCTATACTCCTACTCCTAATGATTTCCCTAGAATCCCATAGTCATGTTTAAAGTTTTAGCTAACATTACAGCTGAATTACAGCAGTTTTTCAAATGTTTTAAAGCTTCAGTCTTAAACTATGGACTATCCATTCCCTTCACGTATACAGGTATTTCTAGTTATCAGTGAGAGTTAGGCTGGTTCCCAGTGAGAGTTAGGCTGGGTTCCCAGTGGGCATTGGGTTCCCTGTAACAGAGGAACCCGACGCAGTGGAGCTGCCGCACCGTAACTGTGCATTACGTCCCATTGAGTGAAGCATACAGCCAATGAAAAGCTTCCTGGTCACTCAATGTGTTCGTTTATGCACTGCGTGCATTGGGCTTTATTCTTATAGCAGAGAAGTAATTAATTATGACTGTTTGTGAATTGGGACATTTAAACTTGCTTTATTTTTTTTTTTCTATTCCCATTTAAATTTAGTAAGAGTCGGAGTCGGTTCATTTTTTGCCGACTCCGACTCCGACTCCGACTCCAGGCACCCAAAATTGCCTCCGACTCCGACTCCTCGACTCCAACTCCAACTCCACAGCCCTGTTTATGGGCACCAACATCTCTTTGTTTTCTGAGCCCCTCAGACCCCCCCTGTGTTGGAGCCGTGATACATATCCATAAATGTGATGTATATGTGATCTAGCATTGCTGGGCCCCAACTGCACCCCCCCATCAGGGAAACATTTTGTATTGTTCTGTTTTATTTACTCTTAAATAATTAATCATGTTCAATGTTACCCTAACTGGGCGCATTCACCTGTCCGTGCGTGTGTGTATACCTTCTTGTCCGTTGGTTTAGGGGCTAAAGGGACATCAGGCGTCTCACCTGCCCAAAGTTTGGTATTTTTATCTGAAAGGATAATAAACTCTTAAAAAATTTAATGTCAAACTGCTCAGGGTGCTTTTGTAAGGACTTTTGCAATATTTATTTTTTCAGTTTCAGAGCTATTTCACTTTATATTAACTGCCAATATAATGAATTTTGTAACAGCGCCACCTGCTGGTCAGTTCCTGTAACAGTACAGTCAGAGAGATAAACCTTCAGAAGGAAAACAGAGACGTGTTCTGATGTTGCTCTGCTCAGGGAAGAGATCAGAAGCCCCAGATGCCCTTTCCCTTCTCATTTCTAAGCAGAAAAACATCAGAACCCTGTTTTCCTTTTGCAGGGAAATCTCTCTGACTGAACCATGACAGGAACTGACCAGCAGGTGGCGCTGTTACAAAGTTCATTATATTGGCAGGTAATAGAAACTGAAATAGCTCTGAAACTGAAAAAAGAAGTAATTCATGCAAAAAATTGCAAAAGTCCCTAAATCCCTTGAATGAAAAAGAAATAGTATCACCCAATAACAGATCAGAGCTTGGGAAGTTCCCCACTGACTGTACTGGAATAAAGATAAATATTACTGAGTTTTATATAAGGGTATGTGGCTGCTGCTGTTACAGACTAGCATGGGGGCCGGTATATGTCACTAGTTTATTACTTTGCTTTATTAAAGATTTTCTTGTTTCCCTGTGTCGTATGTTCTTTCCAAATGGAGCCGCCTGGTTTTATAGATTCAGACTCACTGTGGTGGGGGGGTCTGTACTTGGTGTGCCCCATACTCAGTCTGTCAGTTATATCTGCCCTACCGTTGGCCCCCATACTGGCCTGTACATTGGAACCCTGCCCTGAGGGCTTGGGGAACTATTTACGTACTTTGGCTATTTAGAGAATGGCTCCGCCCACACTCCCAATGGGAAGGAGGAAATACAGGTTAAAGGAGCTTGTGGCCCAAATGGACAGGTCACATGATATTGGCCTCCGTTCTATTGTTCTGTGTGAGTTAAGAACTGGATGATTGGAATGGAGAGAGGAAGGAAGACCTAAGGCTCCTTTTTACTTCCTCCTCTTCCTCTCACCATAGGGCGATATTGTGCAGCAGCAGATTGGTTCCCAATGTTCCTGATCAATGAGCCATATAGATTGTACATGGATATAAGTTGGGTTTGGTCTTAAAGGAGAAGGAAAGTCATTTTGGCATTTTACTGCCAATAGATTTGCCACATTAGAGCCACCTAGAACCCTATATTTATTCTGCAGAAAGCTTTACCTGCCTGAGTAACAGCCCTAGAAGCTCCCTCTGATAGCAGCTGCCATTTTAGCTTGGTCTTGGGAGCTTCCTGCTGCAGTTATAGCCGTTGGAAGCTTAGATTACACATTCCTAAGGGAGGGGGGAGTGAGTTCTTATGCATTCTTATGGGAGGGGGGAGAGGGAGAAAGAGACAGGAGAGAACTGAGCAGACTCAGGCCCCAAACCTGAATGAGCCCTAAAAGAGGCTCACAAAAAAAGAGACAA
Organism: Xenopus tropicalis; assembly: GCF_000004195.4. NCBI lineage: Eukaryota > Metazoa > Chordata > Amphibia > Anura > Pipidae > Xenopus > Xenopus tropicalis. The sequence continues at coordinate 3,415,878 of NC_030682.2, forward strand.
GAAATCCTGTTTCTTTTGATAGAGGACTCAGTGCAGTGTTTCTGTGAGTGCTTATGGCTGTATTTACATAGACTTTGAACCTTTCCTTCTTTAAATGTGTGAAAAAATCGCACAGATCTTTCATCTCTATATGTATGGCTGCCATTACAATAAGCTGGAGAACGGGGAAGGGGGGACTCATACAATGAATAAATAAATGTAACTCGGTTGGTTATATGAGCATTACGCCTCTCACTTTTTGCAGTCTCAGGTATTGACCCTCCCATTATCCTACACCCAAGTGTGTCTGGGAAACCAACTCCCCCTATGCCCACACAGGGGCCAGTAATGCTCCCAGTAACCGAGAGGGATCTGACAGTCACAGAGCTGATTGGCCAAAGCCGGATACAGAATTCCTGGAAGAGAGACACAAGTATTAGAAAACTGCCCCAAATCCCTACAGCCCCTGAGATAATAACCCCTTAACCGCCAGGGCAGCCCTTACTGCTGGAGGTGCCAGGGCAAGATATACATATTGGCATCATATAATCCATGGGAAGGTGTGGCTCAGCAAATGCCCCTCCAAAAGTTAACTTGAAGGTGAACTACCCCTGGATGTGCACCCCATTATGGAGGAACGTGGTGCTATTTGAACATTGCGCTTTCCTATAGTTCCCATAAGTTCTACTGTGTGTCCTTCTGCCATCTTGAATGTGTGGGTAATTCCAGGGGTCCCACAACAGATTCCCACACTCACATCATATTAACCCTGATTCCAATGCTAAAAATGCTACAAGCCGCAACTTGTTCCCCATGTAAAGCTGCCCATGCCGGGTCAGACTGGGCCGGTGCTCCCTCTGGCTGCTGGTCTCCCCCCAACGTACTGAGGGTAACTGAAGTTTAACTTAGGCACACTCGGGGGGTTGGGCAGGTCACGGGGGGCCCTGAGGGGGATTTGGGATGCTGCTTTGGGGGCCCCTTGGGGATTTGAAAAAGAAAAGCGCACTTTGCCCCAGGCACTGCCCTTAAATGACCCTTTTTCTAATAGAAGGAGCTGTTTGGGGAGTACAAGGGGAGCAGACCCAGATATACATGCACCCCCTCTTTCTACTTGTTATTATAAAACCAGAGGTTTGAGGTTTCCTTTATCCTTATGATGTGCAGGGTAAGTACCACCCAGCAGCATTTATACCTTACCCCCATCCATGATACAAATGGACAAGACCAAATAGTTTTAATGCTAATAATCATTTCCCCCATCTACGTGTGCCAGAAACTGACATTTCAATACATTTCAGTCCCCCCCACCCCAAACTATGATATGGGAGGAGCCTTGTTACTCTGAGAGGTTCTGTGGGACAATAGTCAGGGTGGGGTCAGTTGGCTCCCTGCTGGGCTACTTGCCCCCATACAGGCTTTTATATGCAGAGGAACGAGTAACAATGGGAGAAGTAAGGGAGGAGCCGGGGCAGAGTCTCCCCTTTATCCTCATTACTCCCCATGGCTAAGGGCAGAAGGGGGGAGTAGTATAAAGAGTTGGGGAATATCTCCAAGGAGCAGATTTCTGGGGAGAGTCTCTGCTGAGGACGTACCAGGGGGAAGAGAAGAAGAGCCGGACAGGAAGGAATTCTTACCCAGACACAGGTAATTATACTGGGGGCTCCTTATTAGTTATTATTATCTTCTCATATTCCAACAATAATAAGGCCAATAATTTCTTCCATTAATGGGGAGCCAGGCAGGAGCCGGTCAGGGAGGGTTAAAGGCACAAATATCTGAGAGTATTTCAGGCTTTAGTTCTTAGGCTTCTATTCTTTTCCCAAGTTACTGCCGGAATGTTTCCCACATGGCTACGGATAAATGGGACTTACAGGGGTCTCTTATCTGACATATTCTCCCTTCTGGGGGTTACGGAACATAAACAGAATTATGGGAATCTGACTTCATTGCTTTATTCCTGTGCAATGTTATTGGGGCCCGGCCGCCCGGCTATAAGTGATTCAAGGGGAGTTCATTTCCAGCCGGCACCAAAGGAAAGGGCTCGGCATTGGATTGGGTTAGGCAGGGCCCCTTGTTAGGCCAATGGGAAATATACCCGGGTTTCCTAATTATTTCTCATTATGGTTTGTAGACATTGTATGTCCATGTTGCCTTTGATATGTTTGTATCTACAGCCCATGGTTTTACATTTGTGGTTTTTAACTATTAATATTTTTGCAGGCAAAAAGCATGAGACCCCAGTATGTCATTTATAAGCACTAATGTACCTCCTATGGGAAAATATCAGCGAGAAATGACAAACTGTATAAAGGAACAAAGTGCCATTAAATGCTAAGGTTTCCTCTGATATATATATATATATTTCATATTATTTATAGTGGGGGCCACTACTTGTTATAATACAGAGACTCAGTGGGGCAGAGGGATCTGTTTAATCTGTGGATATGATTCATTTATCAGAACAGTATGGCAGCTCCTATATATAAATCATATACTGTAATTAAACACACATATTCAGTATCAATACCGTTCCCTTGGGCAAGATAACCTGTGCCATTGGGTTCCCATAACATTTATAAGAAAAGCAAATAAATGTAAATGCAGGTTACAAACACAGCGGGGGTCATTTATTAACAGTGGGCAAATTTGGACATGGGCAGTAACCCATGGCAACCAATCAAATTGTTATATTCATTGTTCTACATCCAGCTGCCCGAAAAGAGGTCAGCACTGACTGGTTGCTATGGGTTACTGCCCATGGGCAAATTTGCCACTGTTGATAATGAGCCCCACTGTGTGTGGGGGAGGGGATAGGCTGATGAATGTTGGGCCCATGGATACTGTCTCCTTCCCTAATGAGCCCAGCACATTGCCGGAGGTTGGGGAGATCTCCTGCACAGTATAACCCAACTCTTTATAACCAACAGGTTCCCGGGGGGTCAGACTGGAGAGAATAAGGATTTACCCAGAGGGAGATTTTCCCAATCCCAGAGACCAGCAGGATACAAGAGAAAATAATGCTGCTTCATATCAGTAAGTCTCCCATAATCCCCTACAGAGGGATGTTACTAACTCGCTATATTATATATATATATATTGTCCATTCCCCTAAACATGTACACATTCGCCTTCCATAGGATTCTTATTTTAAAAGAGGATGTAAAGTCACAAATCAAAATCCTTGCGTGTTATTTAGACCAATGAAATAAATGTATTTAGCAGCCTATGCCCCGCCCCTGTAATGAGCTCTGATCACAGCTCCTGGGAACCTACACGCCCAGGGGCCGGCCCGATATGAAGGAAAGCAGGGACTGCTCTGTAACAGACTTGAAATAAAAACAAAAGCCGGGACTGCCCTATAACTGAACAAATAGCCCAGGAGTTTCCTGGATTGTCATTGGTCAGTTGCTGATAAGGGCAAGTTAGTCCCAGATAAGGAAGTAAAACAGGAGCGGAGAGTAAGACACGCCCCCTCCTCCTCCGGCTGCAGATACTGAGGGATACAGAGCCCCAGTTAGCTGTGTTTAACCCTGTGTTAACTGCTTTGCCATCTGATATTTTAGAACGACATCTGTTATAGAGCTTTCCTTATTAGGGCTATGTATATATATATATATACAGGTATGGGACCCGTTATCCAGAATGCTCAGGACCAAGGTTATTCCAGATAAGAGGGTTTTCCGTAATTTGGATCCTCATACCTTAAGTCTACTAAAAAATCAATAAAAAATTAATTAAACCCAGTAGGATTGTTTTGCATCCAATAAGGGGTAATTATATCTTAGTTGGGATCAAGTACAGGTACTGTTTTATTATTACAGAGAAAAGGGAATAATTTAACCATTAAATAAACCCAATAGGGCTGTTCTGCCCCCAATAAGGGGTAATTATATCTTAGTTGGGATCAAGTACAGGTACTGTTTTATTATTACAGAGAAAAGGGAATCATTTAACCATTAAATAAACCCAATAGGGCTGTTCTGCCCCCAATAAGGGGTAATTATATCTTAGTTGGGATCAAGTACAGGTACTGTTTTATTATTACAGAGAAAAGGGAATCATTTAACCATTAAATAAACCCAATAGGGCTGTTCTGCCCCAATAAGGGGTAATTATATCTTAGTTGGGATCAAGTACAGGTACTGTTTTATTATTACAGAGAAAAGGGAATCATTTAACCATAAAATAAACCCAATAGGGCTGTTCTGCCCCAATAAGGGGTAATTATATCTTAGTTGGGATCAAGTACAGGTTCTGTTTTATTATTACAGAGAAAAGAAAATCAATTTAAATTCTTATTTGATGAAAATAGAGTCTATGGGAGTCTTTCCATAATTCGGAGCTCTCTGGATAACAGGTTTCCGGAAAATGGATCCCATACCTGTGTATATATATATAAGATTTTTGGCTTTACATCCCCTGTAGGAATGTGATGTACTCCTTGCACCAATAACATTTCCTGCAAAGCTTTCCCTGGTGAGTCCCCATTGGATTCAGTCTCTAGGAGGTAGAAGAGATGGGGCTTTTTTTTTACTAAAGTCTAATTAATCCTTTTACTTCTTTGCTATTAGGGAATTGGCCTGAGAAAGAGCAGCAGAACCTCAGTGCTGGGAGATATTGTTTAGTTCCATATGGATCTGACATGTCCAGGATGAAGAAGATCATAGAAGTTGGAAGGGAAAGTAAAAATGTTCAGGGGAACCTCAGCCGAACCCAAACTCCCAATGAATCTGTCAGAACCCCCAACCAGAATGATAGGTTCCAGGTATCTCAGGAACATTGTGTTGATGGAACCTCTTCTGCTCTACAAATACAAAAGCTCCGTAATACTACTAATATACAGGATATCAGAAGGCCCAATATTTCCAAACTTAAAAAGGTGAAGTCCTCTGTAAAATCACACATTGCCAAGATGTGTCACCAAGGCACAAAAATGCATATTTCCTCTAAAGCCCACAGTGCCCTGAAACCTTTTATCTGCCCAAAATGTGAGAGGAGATTTTGTGACATCCGGAACCTTCTCACCCACCAGAGAATCCACACGGGGAGGAGCTTTGTCTGCTCCAAATGTGGGAAATGTTTCTCTCACAGAAAGATCCTCATTGCTCATAAATGGGTTCATACTGGGAGGAAACCATTCACCTGCACTGAATGTGATATGGGCTTCTTATGGAACAGGGACCTTCAGGAACATAAAAAGAGCCATAAAAGAAGAAAAAATAGCAGCTATCTCTTGGCTCACACGGGAAAGAGACTGAAAGAAGTTAGTACTGACTCTTGTAAAAGAGAGAAGGTGTTTTACTGCAGAGAGTGTGGTAAAAGCTTCAGGCAAAAGTCTAGGCTTGAGATCCACATTCAGTGCCACACAGGCGAGAAGCCATTTGTCTGTGTTCATTGTGGGAAAGGCTTCAGAGATAAGTATAAACTCAGTCTGCATCTAAGGATTCACACAGGAGAGAAACCATTTGTCTGCACTGAGTGTGGGAAAGGCTTTAGGGATTCGAGCTCTCTGAAATCTCACCTCCAGATTCACACAGGAGAGAAACCATTTGTCTGCACTGAGTGTGGGAAAGGCTTCAGGAAAAAGTGTGATCTCAAATCTCACCTTCATATTCACACCGGAGTGAACCCATTTGTCTGCACTGAGTGTGGGAAATGTTTCAGGGATAAAAGCGAACTGAACATTCATATTAACGTACACACAGGAAAGACTTTCCCCTGTACAGAGTGTGGCAAATCCTTTGCAGCAAAGAACAATCTGAAAAGGCACCAAATGGTTCACACTGGGGAGAAACCACACGAATGCACAGAGTGTGGGAAACGATTCATGGAGAAAAGTAAACTAGAGAGACATTATCTAAATCATACTGGAGTAAAACCATTCAGCTGCTGTGAGTGTGGAGAACAGTTCAAATGGAAACACCAGCTCCAGTATCACCAACTGAGTCACACCGGGGAGAGGCCATTTGTCTGTACTGAGTGTGGGAAGAGCTACAAGAGTAAGGATACACTCACTGCGCACTGTCTTATTCACACAGGGGAGAAACCATTTGTGTGCCCTGAGTGTGGGAAACCATATAAGAGCTACAGTGCACTGAGGTACCACCTCCAGACTCACATTAGATGATAGTATCTTGCTAGTATCCCACATGTCAATGTTCCTGAGCTATCCCACATCTCAACGTTCCTGAGCTATCCCTCATCTCAACGTTCCTGAGCTATCCCTCATCTCAATGTTCCTGAGCTATCCCTTATCTCAACGTTCCTGAGCTATCCCACATCTCAACGTTCCCGAGCTATCCCACATCTCAACATTCCCGAGCCATCCAACATCTCAACGTTCTTGAGCTATCCCTCATCTCAACGTTCCTGAGCTATCCTACATCTCAACGTTCCTGAGTTATCCTACATCTCAACGTTCCTGAGCTATCCCACCTGCCCTCATCAGTGGCGGCCATATTCACTGCATTTGCTGCTTAAGTGAATGGGAATCCAAGACAAATGAAGAAGAGGGTTTTGACTGAGGTTCTTTCTGAGAGCAGCACAAATGCTCTAAAGGTGTAATTGGACAAACCAAATACTGTTACACATTTTGTTTTATGAGTTCATGAACACTATATACAAATACTGCAAGAGGAATGCATAGAGAAACATAGGGGCAAATGTATTATGTGAAGATGGGTCGTTATTCTGGTGAAGATTTCTAGTTTTCTGTAGTCACCAACCAGTCTGTTTTGGAAGCAGAAGGCAAAAAGACAGAAATACACATAATCAATGTTGTTATCCTTCCCCAACAAGAACCTTATTATTTAACAAGGCTCAAAAGGGTCTTCAGCATAAAATACGCTTGTTTATTAATTAATATAATACAAACCCTTGTCAGCAACACAAACCAGTGAATTACATGTGATACAAAGAACTTCAGATTAAGTCATTTGTTACAGATTATATCGGCAACTTCATTACATCATTTACGAGTTCCAAAGGATAAGGAAACCCCTTAGACCAATAGTAGTAGCCCTAGGATATTCCTGCCATTCAGTTCCTCTCCTGCTGATACAGTTACAGTTACACCCAATCATGAAACAAATAAACAAAACCAAATACATTAAAATGCAAATAACAGTTTCAGCCCATCCGTATATTCCCCATTCAGCCCCCGGGGATCTGTTTATCTGTGGGACAATAATCAGGGTGGGGCGGATTGGTTTCCTGCTGGGACATTTTTCTGATACTTCATGTATGTATTATGATATTTAAAGGCAAATTCATCTTTCTAAGGGAGGAGAAGGCCACAGGCGAATTAAACCCCCTCAAACTGATGATCAGCCCCTGTATAAATAAGGGGTCCCCCCAACTGTGCTTCCTTCTCATACACAGAACTGTAACACAGAGTAAATCAGAAATACACAGGATATTTTATTCCCACTCAGATCTACCAATCACCAAAGGGTTTGTTTCTCCAATGACTTGGGGGGATAATAATCTGAATGGGACCTGTGTTTGTGGGGCAGTTGTCTCTATACTTCATATAGAATTAGCTCAGGGGAACAACAAGATGAGACACAGGAACATTGGGGAGAGCTTTTTATAATCATTCCTATCTTCTCCCATATGAGATGTTTGGCTTCTATTGCTCTCTGGTGGGGAATAGCCTTCCCGTCACTGCTCCCCATACCAACCAATTGGAAATGCAATGCCTGAAGCAGCCAGGAGGGCTAAACAGCACTGGGAGCAGTGGGGACAATTGAACCTCTGGTTAGGGATGTTCAACACTGTCCCTTCAGGGGATCTCCCAAAAAAAAAATCTTGGTGATCATATTCTTAAAGGAGACATACAGAATAAACAAAAAAAACCTAACCCTATAGGCAATTATGAATAATATCCGGTGCTGGTTTCCCTTTGGGCTAAATATTAACCCTATCTGTAACAATGGCCCCTTTATTGGAGCTCCCTATAGATCCTCTCAGGTCCCTGTCTGGGTTTCACATGAGGGGTGGGCGTGTCCTAACGTTCCCTGCCAGAAGCACAGTAGGAGGGGGAGAGCCAATCACAGCCCTGCAGTCACACAAGCACAGACAAGCTTCAGGAAGATGGACAGATGGGTGGGACTAGTGGGGTTTTGGAGAAATTTTCAATAAATTAGACTGAAATCATAGGCAGATTACAATAAGGCTGAACCCCCCCCAAACCTGCAAGCGCCGGTTCTTCTGTAATCAGCTGTGCTCTGATTGGATCTTTCTTCTTGTGGATTCTCCAATCAGAGCACGGCTTTCTTGACAGACAGTAAAATTGACCAATCAAGGCACAGATGCAGACAGGGCTCGGGAGATATTACAAACTGAAGGCAGTGCAGGGGTTCACTTTTTGTTTTTAATATATTCTTTATTTTGATTTCAGGAATAGTTGGGGTACAGAAAAAAGAAGGGGATGGGGAAGGAACAAATGCACTGACATTCAGTTACGTACAGCAGGAATAAACAAGGATTGACAACAAGTTCTATAGCATTGGGGTCAGATGGTTTATGGGGAGTTCAAGTAAATTCCTATGGCAACGGGGCTGTGTGGGGGGTTTATTAGTGAAAGTGACCCAGGGTTCCCAGAGTCTCCAATAAGCGCTGCTATTATTGTGGCTCATATACGTAATCTCCTCCTTTTCATTTTCTCTACTAAATATATCCATTGTAGGTACGTTGGGGGGTCTTTCGCTTTCCAATATCTTGGGATTAAGGTTCTAGCAGCGTCAATAGTTGCTGGGTAAGTATATCTGTAACACACAGTTTTTCTGAGGGATTAGATTTAGTAAGATAGTTGGTATTTTGTTTTCTTTAATTGTTATTTTTGTTATAGTTGCTATTGTTTCCAGAAATTTGGACCAGTAAGTTTTCATTTGGGGGCATGAGAACCATATGTGGGTGTGGTTTCCCGCTCCCTTATCACATCTCCAGCAAGAGCCTGTGCTGTTTTTGTTCATCTTCTTCAGCTTTGTAGGGTGTAGTGCCACCTTGTGGCCAGTGTGAAATTCATCTCTCTGACCCTTACTGCCCTTGATGATTTATGAATGGATGAGAATACCTTATCCCAGGCTTTATCTGTTATTTCTATGCCCAGCTCTCTTTCCCAATCCGTGCAAAACCTTCTTTTGGGGGTTTCTGCATTATTCATTAATAGCTTGTATAGAGAGGAAATGATCTTTTCTATTGGTTTTGGGGATTCTAGTACCATTTCCCATTTCCCAAAGAAAGATGTTTTGAAAGCATTTTACCTCCTAAAACTGCCATTATATGAGAGCTGCATACACAACCTCTTAGGTCAGAAGCCAGAGTGAAATGAAAGATGGGAGTGTCCTCCAGTCTCCCACAGGAAGTGGTCACAGCACTGTAGCAGGGAAACCCCTCCCAGTTTACCCCCTCTGTGTCTCTCTGCTTGTGCTGCTGCCGGGGGGGGGGGGAGGAGGAGCAAGCAGAGCAGGAATGACTGCCTGTGACATCACAAAGCCCCACCCACCCTATGCATATTCACTGCACTTTAAGTAGCTCTGTTATTGAAGTCTATCAGGGCCCCAGCCACATACTGAAGAGTCTAAGCCGGAAGTTGCCATAAGGCCTGGGGAGAGCACAGTTTTTAAGCAGTTACGGACATATTTGAACCCAAAGGTATTAAAATAAAAGCACTTACTTCTATATAACATTATTTTACATGGTTTAGTGCATTGTAAAAATGTATGGTATATATCCCCTTTAAGGGGCTACCCCAGTCTTGTCCCTGAGTCACTTGTATGAAATGGTGTATTTGCTGGTAATTCCACGTGTCTCTTGGGGGTCACTGACCCCGGCAGCCAAGAAGTATTGCTCTGTGAGGCTACAGTTTTATTATTATTGTAACTTTTTATTACTTATTTTTCCATGCAGGACCCTTAACTATTCATAGTCCCATCTCTCGTCTAAACCACTGCCAGGTTGCTAAGGTAAATAAGACCCTAGCAACGAGATAGCTCCTGAAATACCAAATGGAGAGCTGCAGAACAAAAAGCTAAATAACTGAAAAACCATTAAAAATAAAAAAGAGGACCATCTGCAAATTGTCTCAGAATATCAATGTCTACATCATATTAAAAGTTAAATTAAAGCTGAACTACCCCCTTTAAGCTAACTGATCCCAAACACAAATGTATAGAGAACCCCTCACAGAAGTGCCTGTATGGATACTTATACATCCTAAGCATTTTAGGGTAAAATAAAGCCCCTCCCACCCGCACTTTTGCGCAGTATCCCTGGGAGTCAGTGGGAACCGCAAGGGGCAGTTGGGAGGTTCATTTTTTACACCGGCAGCGAATCCACTAAGTGTCACATTAGCTGTAGGTCAGTCTGTGTATGGGCCATCTTTAGCCCCCAAACAGAAAAGTCTCCCTCCGCCTATGAGTGAAACACAACTTTTTAAGCCCATTCCTTCTATATTTATATAAGTACAATTCACTGGCACAATATTATTATTCACACAGTATGTCCCTTTAATATTCTTCCAAAAGTCAGTCCATTTAGGGCAATGCCCCATAATATGGGGGAACACTCTTATCTACATTCCCTCCAGCACTAGGGAATGATTCTCACCCAGGCACCCTCCCACCCTACCCAGAATGCAGCATGAAGGGGCTCAGTGAAGGAGGCAGTGAAGGTGTGTAAGCGCCTGATTGGCTCACTCAGCTCATAAAAGGACAGGCGTCCGGCCTCATAGTCCAACCAGATCCTGATTCTCCTGCAGGAAGGGACGTGGGGTAACTGTGTCCATTTACTGTCATGTCTCACTGAATATCTGTTATTATTCCCTCTGTACAAACCCCAGGACTTGTTATTATACCCAATACCAGACTGCCCCCCTCCCCTCTCTATACTGGGATAGGCCGCCCCTACCCCCCAGCCCCCTGATTCACTGCCCTCCACTTCCCAGTAATGTCGCCCTGAGGGGAAACTCCTGCTGCTTAAAGCCTGAGTCACCCACTGAAATCTCTCTGGGGATTGTGGGTAATGTAGTTCTGTTAGTGAGTAGGAAGCAGATTTCCTGTCCCCTGATACAGATACATGATTATGAGCCGTGTTTATATCCAGTACCAGGTCTGTAGCCTCCTGCCCATAGATCCTTCCCTTTACCCCAGTCACAATCCCAGCTAAGCCTATCCCTCACATACCCCATTGTTCCCTAAGTCTGGAATGTGATTGATTGGAAACATATGGTCTTAGGGGTAATACAGTGGGGGGGGTTTTCCAACAGGGATTTATATCAGCAACAAAAGGCTGGTCTCATACATACCCTTACACACTTACCCTTACACACTTACCCTTACACACTTACCCTTACACACTTACCCTTACACACTTACCCTTACACACTTACCCTTACACACTTACCCTTACACACTTAGGGGCTGATTTACTAACCCACGAATTCGAATTGGAAAAATTCCGATTGGAAAACGAACATTTTGCGACTTTTTCGTATTTTTTGCGATTTTTTCGGCGCCTTTACGACTTTTCGGAAATTATCGCGACTTTTTCGTTACCAATACGATTTGCGCGAAAAAACACGAGTTTTTCGTAGCCATTCCGAAAGTTGCGATTTTTTCATAGCGTTAAAACTTAAAAGGCGCGACGTTTTGCGCAAGTTTTAACACTACGAAAAAATCGCAACTTTCGGAATGGCTACGAAAAACTTGCATTTTTCCGCAAAAATCGTATTGGTAACGAAAAAGTCACGATAATTTTCCTAAAAAATCGCAAAATACCGATCATTACGAAAAAAACGCAATCGGACGCATTCGGCCCGTTCATGAGTAAGTAAATGGGCCCCTTACACTCACACAATCTCTCACTTACACACATTCACTCACACACACACACACACACAGCCCTGACACACACATGCACACATATTTAATACTTTATATGAATACATACATACTTTGTATTGTATTGGGAAGCTGTCAATATTGTTTGTGACTGGCTTAATCATTGGTAATTTGTATGTAACTTCTGTAACTCTTTTCCACACATTAAATATACTTTAAATATCACCTTGGTGAGTGGTGTTTGGTGACCACAGTACTTACACAAATATATTAGAGAAAGGATATTTATAACAAGCTCCCAGTAGGTATCAGAATAGCACTCAATAGTAAGAAACCAAGTCCGGCTTGGGACTCCTCCAGTTACATGGGAGTAGGAGAAACAATAGGTTAGCTGAAAGCAGTTCTAATGTGCAGCCCCATAAATATCATGGCAGTGTCCCTTAAACATTTAATAATCTGGGACTTAAAAAAAGGCAGAGAATACGAGTTCTTGTAAGTTAATTAATAGTAGGTAACAGGCTGTACAGTCTCAGTATAAACTGGGAATTCATTATCATCTATTCTAGAGAAATATAAAGTCCCTCTAGAACAATATTATTCCGTATTTAGTTTACAATCTAAGGTCCCTATCCCATTCCCATCAGTCCCTGCCCCAGTGAGCTTACAATCTAAGGTCCCTATCCCATTCCCATCAGTCCCTGCCCCAGTGAGCTTACAATCTAAGGTCCCTATCCCATTCCCACCAGTCCCTGCCCCAGTGAGCTTACAATCTAAGGTCCCTATCCCATTCCCATCAGTCCCTGCCCAGTGAGCTTACAATCTAAGGTCCCTATCCCATTCCCATCAGCCCCTGCCCCAGTGAGCTTACAATCTAAAGTCCCTATCACATTCCCATCAGCCCCTGCCCCAGTGAGCTTACAATCTAAAGTCCCTATCCCATTCCCATCAGTCCCTGCCCCAGTGAGCTTACAATCTAAAGTCCCTATCACATTCCCATCAGCCCCTGCCCCAGTGAGCTTACAATCTAAGGTCCCTATCACATTCCCATCAGTCCCTGCACCAGTGAGCTTACAATCTAAGGTCCCTATCACATTCCCATCAGCCCCTGCCCCAGTGAGCTTACAATCTAAGGTCCCTATCACATTCCCACCAGTCCCTGCACCAGTGAGCTTACAATCTAAGGTCCCTATCCCATTCCCATCAGTCCCTGCCCCAGTGAGCTTACAATCTAAGGTCCCTATCATATTCCCATCAGTCCCTGCCCCAGTGAGCTTACAATCTAAGGTTCCTATCACATTCCCATCAGTCCCTGCCCCAGTGAGCTTACAATCTAAGGTCCCTATCCCATTCCCATCAGTCCCTGCCCCAGTGAGCTTACAATCTAAGGTCCCTATCACATTCCCATCAGTCCCTGCCCCAGTGAGCTTACAATCTAAGGTCCCTATCACATTCCCATCAGCCTCTGCCCCAGTGAGCTTACAATCTAAGGTCCCTATCCCATTCCCATCAGTCCCTGCCCCAGTGAGCTTACAATCTAAGGTCCCTATCCCATTCCCATCAGTCCCTGCCCCAGTGAGCTTACAATCTAAGGTCCCTATCCCATTCCCATCAGTCCCTGCCCCAGTGAGCTTACAATCTAAGGTCCCTATCCCATTCCCATCAGTCCCTGCCCCAGTGAGCTTACAATCTAAGGTCCCTATCACATTCCCATCAGTCCCTGCCCCAGTGAGCTTACAATCTAAGGTCCCTATCACATTCCCATCAGTCCCTGCCCCAGTGAGCTTACAATCTAAGGTCCCTATCCCATTCCCATCAGTCCCTGCCCCAGTGAGCTTACAATCTAAGGTCCCTATCACATTCCCATCAGTCCCTGCCCCAGTGAGCTTACAATCTAAGGTCCCTATCACATTCCCATCAGCCTCTGCCCCAGTGAGCTTACAATCTAAGGTCCCTATCCCATTCCCATCAGTCCCTGCCCCAGTGAGCTTACAATCTAAGGTCCCTATCCCATTCCCATCAGTCCCTGCCCCAGTGAGCTTACAATCTAAGGTCCCTATCCCATTCCCATCAGTCCCTGCCCCAGTGAGCTTACAATCTAAGGTCCCTATCCCATTCCCATCAGTCCCTGCCCCAGTGAGCTTACAATCTAAGGTCCCTATCACATTCCCATCAGTCCCTGCCCCAGTGAGCTTACAATCTAAGGTCCCTATCACATTCCCATCAGTCCCTGCCCCAGTGAGCTTACAATCTAAGGCCCCTATCCCATTCCCATCAGTCCCTGCCCCAGTGAGCTTACAATCTAAGGTCCCTATCCCATTCCCATCAGTCCCTGCCCCAGTGAGCTTACAATCTAAGGTCCCTATCCCATTCCCATCAGTCCCTGCCCCAGTGAGCTTACAATCTAAGGTCCCTATCCCATTCCCATCAGTCCCTGCCCCAGTGAGCTTACAATCTAAGGTACCTATTTCCATTGGCCCTTGCCCCAGTAGCTTACAGTGTTATGTCAATTTAGTCAGGGGCCACTTACCTGCCTGTAGATTCTAGATAGCACCCTGAGTGGGATGGAACTCAGAAGCCTAATGCTGCAAGGCAGAAGTGCTACCCATTAATCCTGCTTCATCTAAATAATCCATTTTCATATAAATATACTTTTTTTGTAGTTTCTGCTATTGGATAATCCTAAATAGAAAGCTGCCATTTTAAGTACTAAGGGCCGCCCCCTGGGATCATAGGATTCACAGTGCACACAAACAAGCCAAGGCACACATACATGCTAGGCCCCATCAGCCAATGAATGGGCAGAGTTCTGCCTTTTGCTCCCATACTACTTCCTGTTACAGTTCGAGCTGCATCACTTCCTGTCAGCTGATCCCTGAGGGAGCACACAGCCCATCACTAAATGGCGGCTCAAGGGAAAGGATGTAAAATGGCAATATTTACTAATAGATATGGCGAGATTCTTTAATAGATCACTTAACATATTATAAACTGTCTGTTGGTTATGTATTCATTCTGGGGGTTTAGTTTCCCTTTAATGTCAGCTATGTACTAATATATATGTAGGGGAGCTGTGTATACTTGTCTCTCCTCTGTGCTGTTACTGTGTAAGGAGGAGGAGCCCCCACCCCCTGTGTGAGCTGACAGGAAGGAAGGGAGAGAAGAGGGGCTGCTGGGAACGAGGAAGCAGACAGACAAGCAAGGTGTTGGTAGCTCACACAGTGCTCTGTATAATAAAGTAATTGGGAATCCTCCCCAGTGGCAGAAAGCGTGCTCTCTTAGGGTGCGGAAGGAAAGGGGGTCCTGTACAGGGCTCTGAAGAACAAAGCGTGCTCTTCTCAGGGCACGGAAAGCCAAAGGGAGTTCTAAGACTCTGAAGCACTTGCCACATAAGTGGGGGATTCCCCTCAGCAGTTCAGAAAGTACCACCTACTGTATGTTATGTGAGTGAGGTTGCCCCTGGCTGGCAGGCTGTATCTATCTCTGCTAATTTAAAGGTATAGCGTCTGCCAATAAATCCATCAACCTTTCCTGTGTTTGTGTGTTGTGGATCAGAGAAGTTTCCCAGGGAGGGGTACCGCAGTCCAACCTGTCCTGACCCTGGGTGGAGGCACGCCAGTTATCAGTGTACCTGCCCTTCCATATAGCGGAGGCTCAGGGCTCCTGTAGCGCCACACGCAGGTGAATGCGTGCTAGATCTCATGCAGTAGTAAAAGAGGGCTACATTTGGAGGCACTGCTGAGATCGAAGCAGAAATCACTGCAGATATGCCATTAATAACGCCAACCCAGGTCTATGAATGGGCCCTAAAGGAAAAGGTGAACCCAGACCATGTATTTGCCATTGATCGTGTACCACCTGAAGTTACACTGGAAATGTTAGAGAGTAACCTGTCTAAATACAGACATTTGGAGGGTGCACATCTGATAGCAGATGAGGGATCAACCATGGACGGTTATGCAGTCCTGCTTTTCAAAGTGAGTGATCCACTAAATTCAGAAGTGGGGCCATATGCTGTGTTCCCTGTGGGTGATTTATCGGTAGGGTGCCCCCTGGTGTACCCCCAGGCTGTTGTTGCCCCCTGGAAAGTTGAAGCACCCAGTCCAGATGCAGGCTACACCAGTAGAAAAAGGAGGCTGCTGCCGTCACTACCCTGCAATGTGCAGCACACAGTAAAGCAAGAACCGCTTGTAACTGAGACCAGTGAAGCTAAGGATGTCAGCATTTCAGAGCATCCCTTGACTGACGCAATAACTCAAATGACAGAGGCATTGGCTCAGGGCTTGCAGCTGAGCCACTATAAAAAGCTAAAGACATTTTCAGGCACAGAGCCGGTTCCTACAGGGGAAGAGGGGTTTGAGACATGGAAGGAGTCTGCACTACAAGCGTTAGATGAGTGGGCCTGCTCAGAACAAACCAAGAGGCAGCGAATTATGGAGCATGTCCGTCCCCCTGCAGCTAGTATTGTGTTAAATTTTAAAGCCAGTCACAAAGATTACAATGCTATGGACATAATTGATATCCTCACTTCAGCATATGGGAAGCATGAGGACCCTGACCAGTTATTGGCTGACTTTAAACAGATGAGACAGAAGTCTTCTGAGGATGTATCTGCCTTCACCCTCCATCTAGAGAATATGCTGCGGAATCTCTTGTCAAAAAAAGTGATTACAGCAGAGGAAGTAGATACACTACGTCTAAAACAATTACTAAAGGGGATGTCCCCATTCTTCCCCATGTATTCCACGTTGCAGATACTCCTGAGGGATAAAAGAGATACCGGCTTTATTGACCTGATGAAAGTGATTAAGCAAGAGGAGGCAACCCTACTCTTTGCTGGTACCTCTTGGGTACCAAAGCAGAACCCCGCTTTACCTACCTCGAAGGATATTAAGCTAACTGGAAAGGGTGTACCATCAATAACCCCAATCCGGAAAAGGTTCCCATCAGAGTGGCATAAGGGGGTACCTGCCACTACCCCTACCAGTTGTTTCGGGTGTGGCCAGGAGGGGCATTTTGTTAAAGACTGTCCTGAGAAATTTTCCCCTAATGCAGTGCAGACAATGTCATGTGGGAAGCCAAGTAGCTACCCCAACAAGGTTACAAAACCCTCTGCGACAAAGGACAGAAACATGGTGGGCCCTAAGTCCTTGGTAGACATCCTGTTAGATGGGCAGCCAGTACAAGCTTTGTTTGATACCGGATCACAGGTCACAATAATCCACTATAGTTATTACCTGCAACATCTATCCCACAAACCTTTACAGCCTGCTAGAGGTTTAGAATTGTGGGGGCTGAATCAGCAGGCCTACCCCATACATGGATTGCTACAAGTGACTATAACCATGCCGAGGTGCCATGGTACACTGCCTCTGTCCCAGGAAGTTGATGCTGTGGTCTGCCCAGATACAGGAAACCCTAACGCTGCTCCCATCATTCTGGGAACAAATGTTAGTGAGGTACGGACTACCCTAAACCCTTCAGTCACTGTGACAAAAGCCCCTAGGTATTCTGACCATGGTCCAGAGGTTGTCTGCAACACCTTCACAGTTACTTACAAGTATGGGTTGTTACGCCATGTTGCTGGGCAAACTGTTGAGATTCCTCCGGGGTCCATTAGGACTGTGAGAGCACTAACTGATGTAAAACCTGAGATGATGAAAGGCTATAGATGTGTGCTGGTTGAAAGCCCCTCCGAGGCAGTGGTCCAGAATGGGTGGAAAGTTGTCCCGGAGAAGAAAGAGTGGGGCAAGAAAATACCTCTTGTTGCTCAAGTAACTGTTCAAAATATCTCTCCATATGCTGTAGTAATCCGGCCTAAACAGGAGTTGGCTTATTGCTACCCCGTTCATGAGGTTTCTGACCTTGCTGAGGTTCAGTCCACCCTAGTATCTGCTTCTGTATCAAACTTGGCATTTGATTTTGGGGATTCCCCTGTTTCTGAGGAGTGGAAGCAGAGGCTGAGTAACGGTTTACTTGAACGCAGACAAGTCTTTTCAACAGACGAAATGGATGTAGGGTGTGCTAAAAGTACCCAGCACACTATCCGCTTATCCGACTCCACTCCATTTAGGGAGCGGCCTAGGAGAGTCCCTCCCAAGGACCGGGAGGATCTCCAGCGCACCTTACAGGAAATGAAAAGGCGAGGAATTATTGCTGACAGTTGGAGCCCCTATGCTTCCCCTATAGTCATCGTGAGGAAAAAGGATGGCTCAATCCGGTTGTGCGTGGATTATCGTACTTTAAATAGACGCACTGTACCTGACCAGTATACTCTACCTCGAATTGAGGAGACTCTGGAAGCCCTTAATGGTAGCAAATGGTTCACTGTAATGGACTTACGCTCTGGCTATTACCAGGTACCTATGGCATCTGAGGATCAGGAAAAGACTGCATTTATATGCCCCTTGGGTTTTTACCAGTTCACAAGGATGCCCCAAGGTATTTGTGGGGCCCCAGCTACCTTTCAGAGACTTATGGAGAAGATGTTGGGGGACCTGTCACCCCGAGAGTGCCTGGTGTATCTGGATGATATCATTGTGTTTGGGGCAACGCTAGAGGAGCATGAGCAGCGTCTGATGAATGTGATTGACCGATTAATAGCAGAAGGACTAAAACTGTCAATCGACAAATGTAAGTTTTGCCGCTCCTCAGTAACCTATGTAGGCCATGTGGTCTCCACAGAAGGAATAGGAACTGACCCGGCCAAGATTGAAGCGGTGGTAACCTGGCCCAAACCCCAAAATGTCACTGAGCTGAGATCATTTCTCGGGTTTTGTGGTTACTACAGGCGATTTGTAGAGGGGTATTCAAGAGTGGCCCACCCATTAAATGAATTGTTGAGGCTTTCTAATGTGCATGGTGAAGGGACAAAAAGAGATGCTAAAGCCCCTTTTGGTGATAAGTGGACTTCAGCCTGTGAAGAGGCCTTTGTTCAGTTAAAGAAAAGGCTGACAGAAGCCCCTGTATTGGCTTATGCAGATGCTCACAGACCATATGTCCTCCATGTTGATGCCAGTTATGAAGGGTTGGGAGGTGTCCTACACCAGAGGTACCCAGAAGGGCTGCGGCCAGTGGCCTATCTTAGTAGGAGTCTGGCACCCAGTGAAAAGAATTATCCTGTGCATAAACTGGAATTCCTGGCTCTTAAGTGGGCCATTGTGGACAAGTTGCATGACTTCTTATATGGAGTAGAGTTTGAAGTACGAACAGATAATAACCCTCTCACATATATTTTGACTACTGCTAAACTTGATGCCACAGGGCACCGTTGGTTAGCTGCACTGTCAAACTACTCTTTCACCCTCAAGTACAAACCAGGGCCTAGGAATATAGGAGCGGATGCTCTCTCTAGACGACCGGGTCTGCCTGCCCTGGAGGATGATGGGGAGTGGGAAGAGATACCCAGCATCGGTATGAAGGCCTACTGTGCTACAGCTGCTGTAGTGGATGACAAAGTGGCTTTTTCTGAGTTGAGGGTCGTAGATTCTGTTGGTGGAGGGCCGGAGTCTGTACCACCTATGTACTGCTGTCCCATTTCTCTAGTAGGGGGAGAATCCAAGTTAATCAGTCACAAGGACATGGTTCAAAGCCAGAAAACTGATCCTGTGATAGGCCACCTGTGGAGAGCGGTTAACAGCAGAAATCCTGCTTTGCTCAAGAAGAGTTTGCCAGGAGGGTATGAATTTTTCCAACGTGACTGGGGTAAGTTCTGTGTGGAACAAGGACTGTTATACCGGTTGATACCATATCATAATCACCCTGGGAGGCGGCAATTAGTGTTGCCCCTTAAATTCAGGAACATGGTGTTAAGGAGTCTGCATGATCACCATGGACATCTTGGAATGGAGAAGACTTACGGGCTGGTCCAAGACCGCTTTTTCTGGCCTAAAATGAGAGATGCAGTTGCAAGTTACTGCAGGAAGTGCCTAAGGTGTCTGCAAAGGAAGACACTTCCGGTCCTCGCTGCCCCCATGGGTCACCTTAAAAGTTCAGAGCCCATGGACTTGGTGTGCATGGACTTTCTTTGTATTGAGAATGATTCGAGGGGCATCGGTAATGTTCTGGTAGTCACCGATCACTATACCAGGTACGCCCAAGCTTTCCCCACCAAGGACCAAAAAGCCTCCACAGTCGCTAAAGTACTATGGGAGAAGTTTTTCATTCACTACGGGTTGCCAAGTAGATTACATTCTGATCAAGGCAGAGACTTTGAGAGCCGTCTTATTAAAGAGCTTTTGCAACTGTTACATATTGAAAAGAGCCGAACTACTCCCTATCACCCCCAGGGAGATGCCCTTCCTGAGAGATTTAACCGGACATTGTTGGACATGCTAGGTACCCTGCCAGTGGAGGATAAAAAGAGCTGGAGCAAGCATGTGGAGGCTATGGTGCATGCTTATAACAGTACTCGGCATGATAGCACTGGTTTCTCTCCATACTTCTTGATGTTTGGGAGGGAGCCAAGGTTGCCCCTTGATGTCCAGCTGGGTGTATCTACAGATGGAGTGAGTCATCGGGACCACTTTCAGTACGTTTCCCGATTGAGGGAAGGCTTGACTACTGCCTATCGTTTGGCTGAAGAGAATGTTAGCAAGTTGAATGCCAATAACAAAAGGAGGTATGATCATAAAGTCAAGTACAGAGAGTTACTTCCAGGTGACAAAGTGTTACTAAGGAATTTAGGAGTGCCTGGGAAGCATAAGCTGGCTGACCGTTGGAGAAATGAACTATTCGATGTGGTGAGCAAGCTGCCTGGGATTCCGGTGTACAAGATAAAGGGACCAGAGGGTCGAGTAAAAGCCTGGCATAGAAATCACTTACTCCCTGTATCTCAAGCAAGTGATGTTTCTACAGGTATTGACATTGAGGAAGGTCAAATGGAGGGTACTTCTGACTTCCCCAACGCCACGGAAATCCCACCTACGGTTCAACAGACCCCTATGGATGCTCAAATGCCTGAACCTGATGAGGGTGGCAATGATGTAACTCAGAGTGACTCTCTTCCTTCTGAGGACTGGCCTATTCCTGTCAGGGATAATTTGAATCCTGCATCCCCGGAGTTTGTACCAAGGTCTGAGACAAACCAGAGGTTGTTGCTGAGTGATGGAAACCCTTCTAATGAGGATTCAGCTAGAGGACTTCCCCCGAGAGAGGTGAGACGGGGTGCACGAGTTCGGCAGCCCCCACCTGTACTGACTTATGATACACTGGGAAATCCTTCTTTTGTACCACATGCTGGACTTTACCATGCCTGGGTAGGGGCGGTGTCCAATCTGGTAAATATGCTGCCGGTGTTTGCACCCCCAGGACTATACTATTATTGATTCAGTTTATGAAATGTGCCTTGGTAAGTATAAGGTTGAGTATGTTGCATGCAGTTCCTTTTCAGCTAGTGGTTATGTAAATAGGCCCTGTGAGCTAAAGCAGGCCAGAAGATTTTGTATGCTTCATGTTATTGCATTACTTGGTTATGTTTTTTTTATTGTTTGTCAGCCAGGAGGTGACAGTTTTTAAGCAGGGGGAGAATGTAGGGGAGCTGTGTATACTTGTGTCTCCTCTGTGCTGTTACTGTGTAAGGAGGAGGAGCCCCCACCCCCTGTGTGAGCTGACAGGAAGGAAGGGAGAGAAGAGGGGCTGCTGGGAACGAGGAAGCAGACAGACAAGCAAGGTGTTGGTAGCTCACACAGTGCTCTGTATAATAAAGTAATTGGGAATCCTCCCCAGTGGCAGAAAGCGCGCTCTCTTAGGGTGCGGAAGGAAAGGGGGTCCTGTACAGGGCTCTGAAGAACAAAGCGTGCTCTTCTCAGGGCACGGAAAGCCAAAGGGAGTTCTAAGACTCTGAAGCACTTGCCACATAAGTGGGGGATTCCCCTCAGCAGTTCAGAAAGTACCACCTACTGTATGTTATGTGAGTGAGGTTGCCCCTGGCTGGCAGGCTGTATCTATCTCTGCTAATTTAAAGGTATAGCGTCTGCCAATAAATCCATCAACCTTTCCTGTGTTTGTGTGTTGTGGATCAGAGAAGTTTCCCAGGGAGGGTACCGCAGGCCAACCTGTCCTGACCCTGGGTGGAGGCACGCCAGTTATCAGTGTACCTGCCCTTCCATATAGCGGAGGCTCAGGGCTCCTGTAGCGCCACACGCAGGTGAATGCGTGCTAGATCTCATGCAGTAGTAAAAGAGGGCTACATATATACTAATATTGATACAGATGATGGTGTGAGAGCAACAAGGTATTACTTATGCCATAGGGAATGCAAAAGCCCTCCAACAGAATTTTTGATAGAGATGCAATTGTTTCAAATTTGAGAATAACTATTATGCCCAACTAATACGGCGATGGGGAGTCCGGTCGCCCCTAAGTGTGCAAATTTATATGTTGGTTTTTGGAAGAAATGTTTTTTTATACTTCTGAGTTCTATCAATGTGGCGCCACCTGCTGGTGATGTATTTCTGGGTTATTTTCTGGGTTAAGTCAATACCATTGCCCCAAAGATTAATTTTAATCTGGAAGTTTCTACAAAATGTGTTCATTTTCGGGGTGTAACTATTGAGAAATATAGTGGGGGGGGGGTAGGTACTTTGATTTATAGAAAACCTACAGATTGGGATACTACACTTCATGCAGGGAGTTTCCATCCGTGGGGGTATAGAGCAATTTGCCCATCTCACAATTCCTACGGGTGCTACGTATTGGCAGTGACCCTGAGGACTGTGGGAATAAACTGCAGCACATGTATGATGGCTTTATGGAGCGGGTCACACAGATGAAATGTTGGATGGATCTCTATCGAGAGCTAAAACAATATATACAAACGGCGGTAAGAATAAACAAACCCGGCTGGGGTACCTTTTGTGCAGACCTATAATATTCATTCAAATTATAATAGGAATCAAGTTATGGCTAATTGGAATATTATAGAAAGTGACAGTGAGACAGAAACCGACAGTAATTTCCAAGAGACCAAGAAATCTTAGGGATATTTTAATATCAGCAGATCCTATAAATAATTATGGTAACACAAAATCTGGCACAGGGAGGCATGGCTGCTTCCGGTGTTATAATTGCTCTACTTGTCATTCCATTATTGAAGGAGATAGATTTGCACACCCGTATAGGGGAGACTATTTTAAAATTAAAGGAGAAGGAAAGGTACAAACTCAGTAGCTTTATCAGAAAGGTCTATGTAAATACAGCCATAAGCACTCACAGTAACACTGCTCTGAGTCCTCTATCAAAAGATTAGTTGTGTCTGTAATTCCTCTGCCAGAGACACGCAGCTCTCTGCTCTCTCCCCTCTCCTGCTGCCCCCTCCCTCAAGAATGCTAAGAACTCACTCCCCCCCTTAGGAATGTGGATCTGAGCCAATCAGCAGGAAGCTGACTCATAGTCTTACAAACTGAGCATGTTCACTTGGTCTGGGTGTCTGTGCAGGAGTGAGGCATTATGGGAACTTTCTTTACACAGCTAAGAGTTTTTTTTCTCTGTTTGGCTTCTGATCTTCTGAACAGGAGAAATATGGGGAGACTTAAGGGCACTATTGAGAGAACTGAAGGTATGCCTGCAGCTTGGGATTAACTCTTTACTAGCCTTTCCTTCTCCTTTAAAGGCAGGTATACTTGTTATACAAACTTTTGTGTATTTTGTTACTAAAGTGTCCATGTTCCCCGGTATACATAGGGAAGACAGTTTTGCCCTTTAAAAAAAGATTCTCAGTACATAAATCCCATAATAAAACTGTATGTGAAAGAATGGTGAAAGGGGAATTAAAGGGGATGAAAATCCTGTAACTTTACATTTTGCCCATAATAACCATCCTGTGAGCTCCGGTGATTGAACGTGCCGCAGCTTAGTAGGGGTGGGGCAAAGAAATGATTGTGTGGCGAATCCTGGAATTTTGGATTCAAAGGTTGGAAACAGTACAACCAAAAGGTCTAAGTTCATACTTGTCCTTTAAATGCTTTTTAAATGTCAGGTGATGGATATGTTATGTTTTATACTTAGGGAAGGGTCGCTCATTAGACCCGCCTATTATGGGTGGTTCTTAATGTTATGATATAAATATTGCACGGGTGCAGCTGCGCAGCACAGAGCGGCCCCTTCTCTCATTGCACGGGTGCAGCTGCGCAGCACAGAGCGGCCCCTTCTCTCATTGCACGGGTGCAGCTGCGCAGTACAGAGCGGCCCCTTCTCTCATTGCACGGGTGCAGCTGCGCAGTACAGAGCGGCCCCTTCTCTCATTGCACGGGTGCAGCTGCGCAGCACAGAGCGGCCCCTTCTCTCATTGCACGGGTGCAGCTGCGCAGCACAGAGCGGCCCCTTCTCTCGTTGCACGGGTGCAGCTGCGCAGTACAGAGCGGCCCCTTCTCTCGTTGCACGGGTGCAGCTGCGCAGCACAGAGCGGCCCCTTCTCTCATTGCACGGGTGCAGCTGCACAGTACAGAGCGGCCCCTTCTCTCATTGCACGGGTGCAGCTGCGCAGCACAGAGCGGCCCCTTCTCTCGTTGCACGGGTGCAGCTGCGCAGCACAGAGCGGGCCCCTTCTCTCATTGCACGGGTGCAGCTGCACAGTACAGAGCGGCCCCTTCCCCTCATTGCACGGGTGCAGCTGCGCAGCACAGAGCGGCCCCTTCTCTCGTTGCACGGGTGCAGCTGCGCAGCACAGAGCGGCCCCTTCTCTCATTGCACGGGTGCAGCTGCACAGTACAGAGCGGCCCCTTCTCTCATTGCACGGGTGCAGCTGCGCAGCACAGAGCGGCCCCTTCTCTCATTGCACGGGTGCAGCTGCGCAGTACAGAGCGGCCCCTTCTCTCATTGCATGGGTGCAGCTGCGCAGCACAGAGCGGCCCCTTCTCTCATTGCACGGGTGCAGCTGCGCAGCACAGAGCGGCCCCTACTCTCATTGCATGGGTGCAGCTGCGCAGCACAGAGCGGCCCCTTCTCTCATTGCACGGGTGCAGCTGCGCAGTACAGAGCGGCCCCTTCTCTCATTGCACGGGTGCAGCTGCGCAGTACAGAGCGGCCCCTTCTCTCATTGCACGGGTGCAGCTGCGCAGTACAGAGCGGCCCCTTCCCTTGTTGCACGGGTGCAGCTGCGCAGCACAGAGCGGCCCCTTCTCTCATTGCACGGGTGCAGCTGCGCAGCACAGAGCGGCCCCTACTCTCATTGCATGGGTGCAGCTGCGAAGCACAGAGCGGCCCCTACTCTCATTGCACGGGTGCAGCTGCGCAGCACAGAGCGGCCCCTTCTCTCATTGCATGGGTGCAGCTGCGCAGCACAGAGCGGCCCCTACTCTCATTGCACGGGTGCAGCTGCGCAGCACAGAGCGGCCCCTTCTCTCATTGCATGGGTGCAGCTGCGCAGCACAGAGCGGCCCCTTCTCTCATTGCACGGGTGCAGCTGCGCAGCACAGAGCGGCCCCTTCTCTCATTGCATGGGTGCAGCTGCGCAGCACAGAGCGGCCCCTTCTCTCATTGCACGGGTGCAGCTGCGCAGCACAGAGCGGCCCCTTCTCTCATTGCATGGGTGCAGCTGCGCAGCACAGAGCGGCCCCTACTCTCATTGCACGGGTGCAGCTGCGCAGCACAGAGCGGCCCCTACTCTCATTGCATGGGTGCAGCTGCGCAGTACAGAGCGGCCCCTTCCCTCGTTGCACGGGTGCAGCTGCGCAGCACAGAGCGGCCCCTTCTCTCATTGCATGGGTGCAGCTGCGCAGCACAGAGTGGCCCCTTCTCTCATTGCACGGGTGCAGCTGCGCAGTACAGAGGCTGCTTTTCCACGTTACTGCGAATGCGTCAGTGACAGGAAGCAGAGACAGAGGAAGCAGGAGAGAGAGTCGCTCTATGGCGCTCGCTGAGACACCCCGGGCCGGGCCCTGTTAGCAGCAAACTGCAGGTCAGTGAATACAGTCAGCTGCTCCCCCAGTAACTGGGACTTTCCTTCTGCTTTAAATTCAGTTTTAACTCTTAAAAATGTCATTATATTAGAGCTACAGAGAGATTAGTGTTCAGGCTGAAATCAGGGCTGGGCGTGTCCCTTCATCCTGCCACAGGAAGTGGTCACAGCTGTGAGTGACAGGCAGAACGCTGCAGTAGCGGCCATTGTCCCAGCTGTATTTCTGTTTCCTTCCAATGAAACGGCACTTAGTGTAACTGCAACTCTCCTACAAACTGTGCTGTACAGATAGTGGTGGCCCTCCAGCTTTTGGAATTAAAGGGTTAGTTTACCTTTAAATTAACTTTTAGTTGGATGTAGACTGTGATATTCTGGGACAATCTGCAACTGATCTTGATTTTTCATTTTTATGGTTTTTCAGTCTTTTTGTCTGGCAGCTCTCCAGTTTGGTGTATCTGGTTGCTAGTGTATTATTTAACTTAGCAACCAAGCAGCAGTTTGAACAGGAATATGAATAGGGGAGGGGTGGATAGAAAGATAAGGAATTAAAAGTAACAATAACAATAAAACTGGGGCCTCACAGAGCAATAGGTTTTGACCCCCATTTGAAAGCTGGGAGGGGTCAGAAGAGGAAAGCAATTCATTCAAAACCAATTGCAAAAGACTTCCTTCTCACATACAAAACTACATTACCCACAATCCCCCGAGAGATTTGATTGTCATCCCCAGTCCTTAAGCACTGGGACTTTCCCCTCAGGCGGCCTATCCCAGTATAGAGAGGGGAGGGGGGCAGTCTGGCATTGGGGAGAATAACAAGTCCTGGGGTTTGTACAGAGGGAATAATAACAGATATTCAGTGGGACATGACAGTAAATGGACACAGTTTTATTGAAAAATATAGATTATATATATAAAATATAAAGAGATCATAATGGTGCACGCCACTAACAAAAAATACAACCTGGGTGAAAGAGCCATATAAACTAAAATATTGCAGGAGTAATGCCGGCACACACAGGGTTTCATACAAATGTATATAAAATGATATTTATTGAGAAAAAAGGAGCAAAATAAACATAGCAAACCTCAACGTTTCAGTCCCCACTGGGCAAGAACTGAAGCACCTGCCTCCCCCCAGTGGGGACTGAAACGTTGAGGTTTGCTATGTTTATTTTGCTCCTTTTTTCTCAATAAATATCATTTTATATACATTTGTATGAAACCCTGTGTGTGCCGGCATTACTCCTGCTATATAAAATATAAATATACAAAAAACAAGACATTTTCCCATTCATTCATGTCTTTGCATTGTACGTGTATAATTTCATAATAAAGCAATGGAGGAGGGGGAGTGGTTGGGGTTGGGGAGATGGAAAGGGATGTGGAATTGACATGTCCACTTAAACTTAGACAGTGAGGGAGGGATGGGGAGAAGGAGAGGGGTATTTAGTTCTCTTCTTCCTCAAGGCTGTCCCGGATGTAGTCATGGAGCAGAATGTGGATCAGTCAGTGACAGTCTTAGACTGACACCCTCTCTCCTCAGAATGAGGCAGTTCCTGGGGTACCATAAAACCTCCTTAAAACAGATCATAAGTGCCCTGGAACAGCCCATAAAGCACCGCCTGGTGCGCGAGGAGGTTCCTGGACACACAGTCTCTGAGTTCATGTTCCAGGGCACCAAGCAGGATCTGAGCCAATCGGCAGTCCCAAAATGTGTGCAAAGATGTTTCTTCTTGAATAATGCACCGCGTGCAATGCCGGTACCTGCACAGGTTACAGACATGCATGAAGGTTCTGAGGGGCAGCCCCCCCTGTATGGCCATCCATGCCATGTCCTTGTGTTGGTCAGTCTGTCTGAAGAAACATCCCCCCAAACAGTCTTGATTGTGTCCGCTGGGAGCCCTAGAATAGATTCCATCACATATTTGGCTCTGATCAACTTGTGGATTGTCTTTGATTTCCACAATTACGGGCTTGACTCCCTCCAGTCCCTCATAAACTTTGTAACATCCAGGTAAAACCAAGGGGTGTTCCAGTTGTAAGGGTTAGAGCTGGACACAGTTACCCCACGTCCCTTCCTGCAGGAGAATCAGGATCTTATTGG
Source organism: Xenopus tropicalis (assembly GCF_000004195.4). NCBI lineage: Eukaryota > Metazoa > Chordata > Amphibia > Anura > Pipidae > Xenopus > Xenopus tropicalis. The sequence continues at coordinate 3,443,698 of NC_030682.2, forward strand.
ACTATGAGGCCGGACACCTGTCCTTTTATGAGCTGAGTGAGCCAATCAGGCGCTTACACACCTTCACTGCCTCCTTCACTGAGCCCCTTCATGCTGCATTCTGGGTAGGAGGAGCCTATCAGTAGCATTTAATCCTGAGGATGTACATGTAACCTATTTATCAGCTCAATAGCTGCATTCTCAGACTGGTACCAGCAGAACATGGGTTACACTGTACTCTCTCACTCAGAATGGAAAAGTGGAAGAGGAAGGTGAGGGCATACCTCCCAACTGTCCCGCTTTACGCGGGACAGTCCCGATTTTGAAACCCTGTCCCGCTGTCCCGGATAGGCGCGGATCTGTCCCGCTTTTAAAGGGCTCCGCTCCCGTGACGTCACACGTACGTCTCCCCTTAGCGCCGCAGCTTCTGCGCTGCTCGCTTCAGTTTTAACAAAAAGCCATTCACAGTGCAGAAGCTGCGGCGCTAAGGGGAGACGTGCGTGTGACGTCACGAGGAGGAGAAGAAGAGCCCTGGGGCACAGCCGAGGAAGCTGGTGGTGGTAGGAGCAGGGGGACGCTGGGGAGGACACTGGAGGAAGGAAGGGGCAGCTGGAGGATGTTGGGGGGAGCTGAAGGATATTGGGGAGGATGTTGGGGGAGCTGAAGGATGTTGGGGGGAACTGAAGGATGTTGGGGAGGATGTTGGAGGGGCTGAAGGATGTTGGGGAAGCTGAAGGATGTTGGGGGGAACTGAAGGATGTTGGGGAGGATGTTGGAGGGGCTGAAGTATGTTGGGGGAGCTGAAGGATGTTGGGGGAGCTGAAGGATGTTGGGGAGGATGTTGGGGGAGCTGAAGGATGTTGGGGGAACTGAAGGATGTTGGGGAGGATGTTGGGGAGGATGTTGGGGGGGGCTGAAGTATGTTGAGGAGGATGTTGGGGGAGCTGAAGGATGTTGGGGGGAACTGAAGGATGTTGGGGGGAGCTGAAGGATGTTGGGGGGAACTGAAGGATGTTGGGGAAGCTGAAGGATGTTGGGGAAGCTGAAGGATGTTGGGGGGAACTGAAGGATGTTGGGGGAGCTGAAGGATGTTGGGGGAACTGAAGGATGTTGGGGGGAGCTGAAGGATGCTGGGGGGAGCTGAAGGATGTTGGGGGGAGCTGAAGGATGCTGGGGGGGCTGAAGGATGTTGGGGGGAGCTGAAGGATATTGGGGAGGACGCTGGGGGGAGCTGGAGGATGTTGGTTGGATGCTGCAGTGAGGAGCAGCCCATAGTAGGGGGACACTGGGGGAGGACCAGCAATGTTTTAGGGGGTCCCTGCTCTAGCGCCAATGCAAAACATAACACCTGGCTACCAATGTCTGTCATGAGTCTGCCATTAAATACAGGTGCCACAGTGCGTAATGAAATCCTTAGGGCCACAATATGTCATAAAATGATTGGGGCCACTGTGTCTGTCTTCTGGTGCACTTTGTGTATGTTATGCTTTTCAGGTGTGGTTTTGTAAAATGGGCCTGTTTGGTGGGGGGCGTGGCCATAAAGTGGGCGTGACCTAAAAACTTTGCCGCGCTACGCGAGCCAGACATTTTTGCCCCTCCTTCTGATTTTCAAATGTTGGGAGGTATGGGTGAGGGTGTTGTGCCCCAAGAAGGGCCAAAACGTTGGCTACACTGTAATAAACATGAATAAAGAAGAATTCACATGAACTGGAGTGCGGGTCTGTGCATCAATTTGTATTTCATAGATTTTATTAATATATAATATAAAAATAGTGGAATTTTGTTCTGTGCTGAACAGCCAATCACACTCATCCCATAGAGTGACTGCAGGTACTATTGATAAATATACAGGCTCTAGAACAATATTATGTAGGAAAGTCTATTGCTGTAATAGGGATTAACCCTTAACCTGCTGCTGCTTCATTAGTAAAACAGATATAAATATCTTTTCCCTCCCTGTAGGTACAGAGTTGGAGCTGCTGAGTGAGGCGCCTGGGGGAGAGAAGGAGGAAATTCAGGGAAATGTTCTGTACAGACTGAGAGTGAGAGACTCCCACTGACTGAGGCACCAGCTAAAGGCCCCCCCCGGGAACTGCCCCCCAAGGAGGGAGCTGGCAACCAAGGGACTCATCCATCTGCAGATCTGCCCCCAGAAGCACAGGAGAGATGGGTGGAGGGACCCCGAGGGGGCAGGGGGGCAGGATCCAACAGCTGGGGATAGAGATGCACCAACTGGATCTGAGGGTCAATATCACTGAGGAGCTGTGCAACTTGGCTGGTACATTGGGTTCCTTACTGGCACAGGGATCAGATGGAGCTGCACTGTGTGGGGCTGAGGGGGCAGATAATGAGGGCAGAGAGGCAGATGGGATAATGGCCCCTGGATTGGCTGATACTGTGCTGGGTATAAGGAGACTGATCTATGGGCAGGAGGCTACAGACCTGGTACTGGATATAAACACGGCTCATAATCGTGTATCTGTATCAGGGGACAGGAAATCTGCTTCCTACTCACTAACAGAACTACATTAACCACAATCCCCAGAGAGATTTCAGTGGGAGCCTCAGGCTTTAAGCAGCAGGAGTTTCCCCTCAGGGCGACATTACTGGGAAGTGGAGGGCAGTGAATCAGGGAGCTGGGGGGTAGGGGCGGCCTATCCCAGTATAGAGAGGGGAGGGGGGCAGTCTGGTATTGGGTATAATAACAAGTCCTGGTGTTTGTACAGAGGGAATAATAACAGATATTCAGTGGAACATGACAGTAAATGGACAGATTTACCCCACGTCCCTTCCTGCAGGAGAATTGGGATCTGGTTGGACTATGAGGCCGGACGCCTGTCCTTTTATGAGCTGAGTGAGCCAATCAGGCACTTACACACCTTCACTGCCTCCTTCACTGAGCCCCTTCATGCTGCATTCTGGGTATGGGGGGAGGATGCCTGGGTGAGAATCATTAGAGAGAGAGAAAAGGGAGCTGAAGTACTGACAGTAGAGAGAGAGACAGACAGACAGATAAGAGACAGTGAGGATCTGACCCCAGGCAGAGAGAAGTTGGACCCAGAGACCCGGATGGAGGAGGGGGCTGCTGTGTCTCATATAATCCACAAGGGGGAGGCAGAGAGGGAAGAGTTGGCCGGGCAGATCCCTGACATGGAGGAGCTGTGCAACTTGGCTGGTACATTGGGTTCCTTACTGGCACAGGGATCAGATGGAGCTGCACTGTGTGGGGCTGAGGGGGCAGATAATGAGGGCAGAGAGGCAGATGGCATAATGGCCCCTGGATTGGCTGATACTGTGCTGGGTATAAGGAGACTGATCTATGGGCAGGAGGCTACAGACCTGGTACTGGATATAAACACAGCTGGGAATTATTTATCTTTATCAGGGGACAGGAAATCTGCTTCCTACTCACTAACAGAACTACATTACCCACAATCCCCAGAGAGATTTCAGGTTTTGGCTCAGGCTTTAAGCAGCAGGAGTTTCCCCTCAGGGCGACATTACTGGGAAGTGGAGGGCAGTGAATCAGGGTACTGGAGGGTAGGGGCGGCCTATCCCAGTATAGAGAGGGGAGGGGAGCAGTCCTGGATTGGGGAGAATAACAAGTCCTGGGGTTTGTACAGATGGAATAATAACAGATATGCAGTGAGACATGACAGTAAATGGACACTGTTACCCCACATCCCTTCCTGCAGGAGAATCAGGATCTGGTTGGACTATGAGGCCGGACGCCTGTCCTTTTATGAGCTGAGTGAGCCAATCAGGCACTTACACACCTTCACTGCCTCCTTCACTGAGCCCCTTCATGCTGCATTCTGGGTATGGGGGGAGGGTGTTTGGGTGAGAATCATTAGTTAGGGGGATACCCAGGAAGGAAATACAGAGAGAGGTCACATGACTTTATGGAAAATTAGTCATTTAAGCCTGAAAATGCTCAATATGGCTTTTCTGCCCTTAAGGAGGGCTGCCATCTTTCCACGCTGACTATACCAGCCAGGATAGAGGGGGGTCTATGAGGTAGTGGAGCTGCACCATCCCGGGGCAGGCAGCTGGGGGCAGATGAACTATATATATATATAGGATTTTTACCATTAACCCCTTTTATTTCCCTCTATGTAGTAAGGACGTGTGCTGTCTCCCCAGCACTTTCTGATTCTGCCCTATCAGGGTAACATTTTGTATTGTTCTGTTTTATTTACTATTTTAATAACTAATAATGTTCAATGTTACCCTAACTGGGTGCATTCACCTGTCCGTGCGTGTGTGTATACCTTCTTGTGCGTTGGTTTAGGGGCTAAAGGAACATCAGGCGTCTCACCTGCCAAAAGTTCGTTTTTTTTTTATCTGAAAGGATAAACCTTAAAAATGTAATGCCAAACTGCTCAGGGTGCTTTTCTAAGAACTTTTGCTATATTTCTTTTTTCCGTTTCAGAGCTATTTCACTCTATATTAACTGCCAATATAATGAATTTTGTAACAGCGCCACCTGCTGGTCAGTTCCTGTAATGGTACTGTCAGAGAGATTTCCGTTCAGAAGGAAAACAGAGACGTGTTCTGATGTTGCTCTGCTCAGGGAAGAGATGAGAAGCCCCAGATGCCCTTTCCCTTCTCATTTCTAAGCAGAAAAACATCAGAACCCTGTTTTCCTTTTGCAGGGAAATCTTTCTGACTGAACCATGACAGGAACTGACCAGCAGGTGGCGCTGTTACAAAGTTCATTATATTGGCAGTTAATAGAAACTGAAATAGCTCTGAAACTGAAAAAAGAAGTATTGCAGAATTCCCTAAATCCCTTTAATAAAAAAGGAATAGTATTACTCAATAACAGATCAGATTGACTGAAATGATATAAGATAAATATTACTGAGTTTTATATAAGGGTATGTGGCTGCTGCTGTTACAGACTAGCATGGGGGCCGGTATATGTCACTAGTTTATTACTTTGCTTTATTAAAGATTTTCTTGTTTCCCTGTGTCGTATGTTCTTCCCAAATGGAGCCGCCTGGTTTTATAGATTCAGACTCACTGCGGTGGGGGGGGGGGTCTGTACTTGATGGGCCCCATACTCAGCCTGTCAGTTATATCTGCCCTACCGTTGGCCCCCATACTGGCCTGTACATTGGAACCCTGCCCTGAGGGCTTGGGGAACTATTTACGTACTTTGGCCATTTAGAGAATGGCTCCACCCACACTCCCAATGGGAAGGAGGAAATACAGGTTAAAGGAGCTTGTGGCCCAAATGGACAGGTCACATGATATTGGCCTCCGTTCTATTGTTCCGTGTGAGTTAAGAACTGGATGATTGGAATGGAGAGAGGAAAGAAGACCTAAGGCTCCTTTTTACTTCCTTCTCTTCCTCTCACCATAGGGCGATATTGTGCAGCAGCAGATTGGTTCCCAATGTTCCTGATCAATGAGCCATATAGATTGTACATGGATATAAGTTGGGGTTTGATCATAAAGGAGAAGGAAAGTCATTTGGGCATGTTACTGCCAATAGATTTGACACATTAGTGCCACCTAGAACCCTATATTTATTCTGCAGAAAGCTTTACTGTACCTGAGTAACAGCCCTAGAAGCTCCCTCTGATAGCAGCTGCCATTTTAGCTTGGTCTTGGGAGCTTCCTGCTGCAGTTATAGCCACTGGAAGCTCAGATTACACATTCCTAAGGGAGGGGGGAGTGAGTTCTTATGCATTTTTATGGGAGGGGGGAGAGGGAGAAAGAGACAGGAGAGAACTGAGCAGACTCAGGCCCCAAACCTGAAGGAGCCCTAAAAGAGAGGAAGTCTGATAACGAAGAACATGCTCACAAAAAAGGAGACAAGCAATCCTGTGTTTCTTTTGATAGAGGACTCTATTTCTTTTGATAGAGGATCTGTGAGTGCTTATGGCTGTATTTACATATACTTTGTACCTTTCCTTCTTTAAATGTGTAAAAAAAAATTGCACGGATCTTTCATCTCTATATGTATGGCTGCCATTACAATAAACTGGAGAACCGGGAAGGGGGGACTCATACAATGATAAATAAATGTAACTCGGTTGGTTATATGAGCATTACGCCTCTCACTTTTTGCAGTCTCAGGTATTGAACCCTCCCATTATCCTACACCCAAGTGTGTCTGGGAAACCAACTCCCCCTATGCCCACACAGGGGCCAGTAATGCTCCCAGTAACCGAGAGGGATCTGACAGTCACAGAGCTGATTGGCCAAAGCCGGATACAGAATTCCTGGAAGAGAGACACAAGTATTAGAAAACTGCCCAAAATCCCTACAGACCCTGAGATAATAACCCCTTAACCGCCAGGGCAGCCCTTAGTGCTGGAGGTGCCAGGGCAAGATATACATATGTATGGGTGGCATTGTGGGACAGAATGGCAGAAGGAACCCTACGCAATGCCCCTCCCTAGACTGGCAGCTCCTGCTATCCTGGCACTGCTTGGGCAAGCCAGTGGCACAGGTGATCCAGCTGATGATTGGACTGTAACTGTCACAGCTCCTCCAATAACAGAGGGCGACCATGACAGGAGGAAGGGCGAGAGGAAGAGAACAGTCCCTGTTGGAGAAGCAACCAGTCTTACCGTGCCAAGAGCCGGAGCTCATGGATTTAGTAAAAAGGATCAACATTCCCAAAAGGAAAGTTAGTAAAGTTATTGGCCACTTACAGTTCCTCCCCCTGCAGCTTCTGTGTCCCTCTCTGTACCAGTCTCTGTGATAATAATAATAGTGCATGAGGCATCTACTTAGTAGCAGCGTTGCCCCGGCTCAGGCACAACAAAGGCTTCTGGGTACCGTCTTAAGGTGACAGTCAGGTTTTAGTCTTCTTACGAGGAATGTTCGGGTATCGATCGTATGTTTCAATTCAACTGATATTCAGATGGAAATTGTAGGGTTAAAGTCCTAGAAAGAAGAATTGTATGAAAGTTATGTGCCGGAACTACATTGTCGGTCGCCCAGGGATATCGTCAGATACACAATACGGGCGCAGATATCCTAATTATCTAACTTTTTATAGTTTTATTTGTTTGTGCTTTTGGAAATCTGTGGTTCTAGAGAACACAAGTTTATAGGTGGTTTCAAAAAAACTCAAAAGTTTATAAATCTTCCCTTTAATGTTCAAACCTGCCCAATCCTCAAATTGATCAATATCCATATTGGTTGGGTACCGATAATTGTACCAAATGCTCATACGGGATTATACGATACATTTCACAGCATTAGTTGCACTTTATTTGCAAAGTACTTGCTTAAAGCATATATATGGGATAAGTGAAATTCCCCCTATCCTTATAGGCAATTATGAATAATATTCACTTTGGGTTAAAAATTAATCCTATCTTTAAAAATGGCCTTTATTGGAAAGTCCTATAGATCCTCTAAGGTCCCTATCAGGTCAGCCTAGCTGCTGATTGGTTCCTATCCTACAGTGCCGCCGGCCCCCTGCACAGCCTGGGATAGGAGGCAGCAGGAAGTGGCACAGATGGGCGGGGCTTAATGGTTGTCACAGCCTGGGTTTCGAAAGGACTGTTCGGGTCAAAACCTCCAGCCCGGTTTCCCAAATTAGAAAAACTGGGCAGGATTCACTGACATTGATGCGGCAGTTGGGTAATCATAAATCACTGCGTCATAGCCCCGCCCTGTGACATCATGGCCCTGCCTCTTCCCCACCCACCGTGACTTCACCCCCGCCCCCTGCCAGGTGAAGAAAGCCGGCAGAGGTGGCAACTCTATTGGGACTAGTGGGGTTTTTGCAGACATTTTCAATAAATCAGCCCCAAACACTACTTTATAAAGCACATTCCCTCTATATATACAGTATATACACTGGCACATTCTCATTCACACAACATGTCTCCTTTAGGAAGGTTTGAGTGACTGTGGGATCTGCTTTCTCTATAGGTGTAGAACCCCCCCTCCCAACCACTCTCCTACCTGAAAGCAAATGGGTGGTGAGAGCTGCTAGGGATCATGGGATGTGAGTGGGTGGTGAGAGCTGCTAGGGATCATGGGATGTGAGTGGGGGGTGAGAGCTGCTAGGGATCATGGGATGCGAGTGGGTGGTGAGAGCTGCTAGGGATCATGGGATGCAAGCGGGTGGGCAGGTTACTGGGTAGGTTGGGTCCCTCTACTGGAGAGGGAGTGCTGGGTAATTACGCTACTGGGGAGCGCCGGGTAATTACGCTACTAGGGAGTGCTGGGTAATTACGCTACTGGGGAGCGCTGGGTAATTACGCTACTGGGGAGCGCTGGGTAATTACGCTACTGGGGAGTGCTGGGTAAGTACGCTACTGGGGAGCGCCGGGTAATTACGCTACTAGGGAGTGCTGGGTAATTACGCTACTGGGGAGTGCTGGGTAATTACGCTACTGGGGAGCGCCGGGTAATTACGCTACTAGGGAGTGCTGGGTAATTACGCTACTGGGGAGCGCTGGGTAATTACGCTACTGGGGAGCGCTGGGTAATTACGCTACTGGGGAGTGCTGGGTAATTACGCTACTGGGGAGTGCTGGGTAATTACGCTACTGGCAGGAATAGAGCCTAAGACAAAGCCTCCACCTCATTTCCAACACTCCCATCTGTACTTAATGAGGATGCCGATCTTTATGCTTCAACATTAACTGCCCTCCCTAAATAAATAATACTTTCCATATGAATGAATATAATGTGAATATAATGTGAATATAATGTGAATGCCTCAAATAGCACTCCCTCTTTCTACTTGTTATTATAAAACCAGAAGTTTGATGTTTCCTTTATCCTTATGATGTGCAGGGTAAGTACCACCCAGCAGCATTTATACCTTACCCCCATCCACATGGTGTGTGTCATCCCTTTCTATATAACAGCACACCCCCACCTAGTGGTTGTTGCTGAAACTACAGGGAAACTCCCATTTTAACAGAAAAGAAAACATACACAATGAGGACCATCCTTATGTGCCCATATCCCACAAGGCCACCCCCTGGTGCCTGTCTAAAGGGGAACCCAACCTAAGGGGCCCAAATCTTGGGATCCCTACACATGAAACAACTGGACAAAAACAAATAGTTTTAATGCTAATAATCATTTCACCCCATCAACATGTGCCTGAAACTGACATTTCAATACATTTCAGTCCCCCAAACTATGATATGGGAGGAGCCTTGTTACTCTGAGAGGTTCTTTGGGACAATAGTCAGGGTGGGGTCAGTTGGCTCCCTGCTGGGCTACTTGCCCCCATACAGGCTTTTATATGCAGAGGAACGAGTAACAATGGGAGAAGTAAGGGAGGAGCCGGGGCAGAGTCTCCCCTTTATCCTCATTACTCCCCATGGCTAAGGGCAGAAGGGGGGAGTAGTATAAAGAGTTGGGGAATATCTCCAAGGAGCAGATTTCTGGGGAGAGTCTCTGCTGAGGACGTACCAGGGGGAAGAGAAGAAGAGCCGGACAGGAAGGAATTCTTACCCAGACACAGGTAATTATACTGGGGGCTCCTTATTAGTTATTATTATCTTCTCATATTCCAACAATAATAAGGCCAATAATTTCTTCCATTAATGGGGAGCCAGGCAGGAGCCGGTCAGGGAGGGTTAAAGGCACAAATATCTGAGAGTATTTCAGGCTTTAGTTCTTAGGCTTCTATTCTTTTCCCAAGTTACTGCCGGAATGTTTCCCACATGGCTACGGATAAATGGGACTTACAGGGGTCTCTTATCTGACATATTCTCCCTTCTGGGGGTTACGGAACATAAACAGGATTATGGGAATCTGACTTCATTGCTTTATTCCTGTGCAATGTTACTGGGGCCCGGCCGCCCCGGCTATAAGTGATTCAAGGGGAGTTCATTTCCAGCCGGCACCAAAGGAAAGGGCTCGGCATTGGGTTGGGTTAGGCAGGGCCCCTTGTTAGGCCAATGGGAAATATACCCGGGTTTCCTAATTATTTCTTATTATGGTGTTTAGACATTGTATGTCCATGTTGCCTTTGATATGTTTGTATCTACAGCCCATGGTTTTACATTTGTGGTTTTTAACTATTAATATTTTTGCAAGTAAAAAGCATCAGACCCCAGTATGACATTTATAAGCACTAATGTACCTCCTATGGGAAAATATTAGCGAGAAATGACAAACCGTATAAAGGAACAAAGTACCATTAAATGCTAAGGTTTCCTCTGATATATATATATATTTCATATTATTTATAGTGGGGGCCACTACTTGTTATAATACAGAGACTCAGTGGGGCAGAGGGATCTGTTTAATCTGTGGATATGATTCATTTATCAGAACAGTATGGCAGCTCCTATATATAAATCATATACTGTAATTAAACACACATATTCAGTATCAATACCGTTCCCTTGGGCAAGATAACCTGTGCCATTGGGTTCCCATAACATTTATAATGAAAGGCAGTAACCCATGGCAACCAATCAAATTGTTATATTCATCGTTCTACCTGCAGCTGGCTGAAAAGAGGTAAGCACTGATTGGTTGCTATGGGTTACTGCCATGGGCAAATTTGCCACTGTTGATAATGAGCCCCACTGTGTGTCGGGGGAGGGGCTGATGAATGTTGGGCCCATGGATACTGTCTCCTTCCCTAATGAGCCCAGCACATTGCCGGAGGTTGGGGAGATCTCCTGCACAGTATAACCCAACTCTTTATAACTTCAACAGGTTCCCGGGGGGTCAGACTGGAGAGAATAAGGATTTACCCAGAGGGAGATTTTCCCAATCCCAGAGACCAGCAGGATACAAGAGAAAATAATGCTGCTTCATATCAGTAAGTCTCCCATAATCCCCTACAGAGGGATGTTACTAACTCGCTATATTATATATATATATATTGTCCATTCCCCTAAACACGTACACATTCCCCTTCCATAGGATTCTTATTTTAAAAGAGGATGTAAAGTCACAAATCAAAATCCCTGCGTGTTATTTAGACCAATGAAATAAATGTATTTAGCAGCCTATGCCCCTCCCCTGTAATGAGCTCTGATCACAGCTCCTGGGAACCTACACGCCCAGGGGCCGGCCCGATATGAAGGGAAGCAGGGACTGCTCTGTACCAGACTTGAAATAAAAACAAAAGCCGGGACTGCCCTATAACTGAACAAATAGCCCAGGCGTTTACTGGATTGTCATTGGTCAGTTGCTGATAAGGGCAAGTTAGTCCCAGATAAGGAAGTAAAACAGGAGCGGAGAGTAAGACACGCCCCCTCCTCCTCCGGCTGCAGATACTGAGGGAAACAGAGCCCCAGTTAGCTGTGTTTAACCCTGTGTTAACTGCTTTGCCAGCTGATATTTTAGAACGACATCTGTTATAGAGCTTTCCTTATTAGGGCTATGTATATATATATATACAGGTATGGGACCCGTTATCCAGAATGCTCGGGACCAAGGGTATTCCAGATAAGAGGGTTTTCCGTAATTTGGATCCTCATACCTTAAGTCTACTAAAAAATCAATAAAAAATTAATTAAACCCAGTAGGATTGTTTTGCATCCAATAAGGGGTAATTATATCTTAGTTGGGATCAAGTACAGGTACTGTTTTATTATTACAGAGAAAAGGGAATCATTTAACCATTAAATAAACCCAATAGGGCTGTTCTGCCCCAATAAGGGGTAATTATATCTTAGTTGGGATCAAGTACAGGTACTGTTTTATTATTACAGAGAAAAGGGAATCATTTAACCATTAAATAAACCCAATAGGGCTGTTCTGCCCCCAATAAGGGGTAATTATATCTTAGTTGGGATCAAGTACAGGTACTGTTTTATTATTACAGAGAAAAGGGAATCATTTAACCATTAAATAAACCCAATAGGGCTGTTCTGCCCCCAATAAGGGGTAATTATATCTTAGTTGGGATCAAGTACAGGTTCTGTTTTATTATTACAGAGAAAAGAAAATCAATTTAAATTCTTATTTGATGAAAATAGAGTCTATGGGAGTCTTTCCATAATTCGGAGCTCTCTGGATAACAGGTTTCCGGAAAATGGATCCCATACCTGTGTATATATATATAAGATTTTTGGCTTTACATCCCCTGTAGGAATGTGATGTACTCCTTGCACCAATAACATTTCCTGCAAAGCTTTCCCTGGTGAGTCCCCATTGGATTCAGTCTCTAGGAGGTAGAAGAGATGGGGCTTTTTTTTTACTAAAGTCTAATTAATCCTTTTACTTCTTTGCTATTAGGGAATTGGCCTGAGAAAGAGCAGCAGAACCTCAGTGCTGGGAGATATTGTTTAGTTCCATATGGATCTGACATGTCCAGGATGAAGAAGATCATAGAAGTTGGAAGGGAAAGTAAAAATGTTCAGGGGAACCTCAGCCGAACCCAAACTCCCAATGAATCTGTCAGAACCCCCAACCAGAATGATAGGTTCCAGGTATCTCAGGAACATTGTGTTGATGGAACCTCTTCTGCTCTACAAATACAAAAGCTACATAATACTACTAATATACAGGATATCAGAAGGCCCAATATTTCCAAACTTAAAAAGGCGAAGTCCTCTGTAAAATCACACATTGCCAAGATGTGTCACCAAGGCACAAAAATGCATATTTCCTCTAAAGCCCACAGTGCCGTGAAACCTTTTATCTGCCCAAAATGTGAGAGGAGATTTTGTGACATCCGGAACCTTCTCACCCACCAGAGAATCCACACGGGGAGGAGCTTTGTCTGCTCCAAATGTGGGAAATGTTTCTCTCACAGAAAGATCCTCATTGCTCATAAATGGGTTCATACTGGGAGGAAACCATTCACCTGCACTGAATGTGATAAGGGCTTCTTATGGAACAGGGACCTTCAGGAACATAAAAAGAGCCATAAAAGAAGAAACAATAGCAGCTATCTCTTGGCTCACAGGGGAAAGAGACTGAAAGAAGTTAGTACTGACTCTTGTAAAAGAGAGAAGGTGTTTTACTGCAGAGAGTGTGGTAAAAGCTTCAGGCAAAAGTCTAGGCTTGAAATCCACATTCAGTGCCACACAGGCGAGAAGCCATTTGTCTGTGTTCATTGTGGGAAAGGCTTCAGAGATAAGTATAAACTCAGTCTGCATCTAAGGATTCACACAGGAGAGAAACCATTTGTCTGCACTGAGTGTGGGAAAGGCTTTAGGGATTCGAGCTCTCTGAAATCTCACCTCCGGATTCACACAGGAGAGAAACCATTTGTCTGCACTGAGTGTGGGAAAGGCTTCAGGAAAAAGTGTGATCTCAAATCTCACCTTCATATTCACACCGGAGTGAACCCATTTGTCTGCACTGAGTGTGGGAAATGTTTCAGGGATAAAAGCGAACTGAACATTCATATTAACGTACACACAGGAAAGACTTTCCCCTGTACGGAGTGTGGCAAATCCTTTGCAGCAAAGAACAATCTGAAAAGGCACCGAATGGTTCACACTGGGGAGAAACCACACGAGTGCACAGAGTGTGGGAAACGATTCATGGAGAAAAGTAAACTACAGAGACATTATCTAAATCATACTGGAGTAAAACCATTCAGCTGCTGTGAGTGTGGAGAACAGTTCAAATGGAAACACCAGCTCCAGTATCACCAACTGAGTCACACCGGGGAGAGGCCATTTGTCTGTACTGAGTGTGGGAAGAGCTACAAGAGTAAGGATACACTCACTGCGCACTGTCTTATTCACACTGGGGAGAAACCATTTGTGTGCCCTGAGTGTGGGAAACCATATAAGAGCTACAGTGCACTGAGGTACCACCTCCAGACTCACATTAGATGATAGTATCTTGCTAGTATCCCACATCTCAACGTTCCTGAGCTATCCCTCATCTCAACGTTCCTGAGCTATCCCTCATCTCAACGTTCCTGAGCTATCCCTCATCTCAACGTTCCTGAGCTATCCCACATCTCAACGTTCCCGAGCCATCCTACATCTCAACGTTCCTGAGCTATCCCACATCTCAACATTCCTGAGCTATCCCTCATCTCAACGTTCCTGAGCTATCCCACATCTCAACGTTCCTGGGCTATCCCACATCACAACGTTCCTGAGCTATCCCTCATCTCAACGTTCTTGAGCTATCCCTCATCTCAACGTTCCTGAGCTATCCTACATCTCAACGTTCCTGAGTTATCCTACATCTCAACGTTCCTGAGCTATCCCACCTGCCCTCATCAGTGGCAGCCATATTCAGTGCATTTGCTGCTTAAGTGAATGGGAATCCAAGACAAATGAAGAAGAGGGTTTTGACTGAGGTCCTTTCTGAGAGCAGCACAAATGCTCTAAAGGTGTAATTGGCTAAACCAAATACTGTTACACATTTTGTTTTATGAGTTCATGAACACTATATACAAATACTGCAAGAGGAATGCATAGAGAAACATAGGGGCAAATGTAATCAGGGAAGATGGGTCGTTATTCTGGTTAAGATTTCTAGTTTTCTGTAGTCACCAACCAGTCTGTTTTGGAAGCAGAAGGCAAAAAGACAGAAATACACATAATCAATGTTGTTATCTTTCCCCAACAAGAACCTTATTATTTAACAAGGCTCAAAAGGGTCTTCAGCATAAAAGACGCTTGTTTATTAATTAATATAATACAAAGCCTTGTCAGCAACACAAACCAGTGAATTACATGTGATACAAAGAACTTCAAATGAAGTCGTCATTCGTTACAGATTATATCGGCAACTTCATTACATCATTTACGAGATTCAAAGGATAAGGAAACCCCTTAGACCAATAGTAGAAGCCCTAGGATATTCCTGCCATTCAATTCCTCTCCTGCTGATACAGTTACAGTTACACCCAATCATGAAACAAATAAACTAAACCAAATACATTAAAATGCAAATAACAGTTTCAGCCCATCCGTATATTCCCCATTCCCCATTTGCTGGGACATTTTTCTGATACTTCATGTATGTATTATGATATTTAAAGGCAAATTCATCTTTCTAAGGGAGGAGAAGGCCACAGGTGAATTAAACCCCCTCAAACTGATGATCAGACCCTGTATAAATAAGGGCCCCCCCAACTGTGCTTCCTTCTCATACACAGAACTGTAACACAGAGTAAATCAGAAATACACAGGATATTTTATCCCCACTCAGATCTACCAATCACCAAAGGGTTTGTTTCTCCAATGACTTGGGGGGATAATAATCTGAATGGGACCTGTGTTTGTGGGGCAGTTGTCTCTATACTTCATATAGAATTAGCTCAGGGGAACAACAAGATGAGACACAGGAACATTGGGGAGAGCTTTTTATAATCATTCCTATCTTCTCCCATATGAGATGTTTGGCTTCTATTGCTCTCTGGTGGGGAATAGCCTTCCCGTCACTGCTCCCCATACCAACCAATTGGAAATGCAATGCCTGAAGCAGCCAGGAGGGCTAAACAGCACTGGGAGCAGTGGGGACAATTGAACCTCTGGTTAGGGATGTTCAACACTGTCCCTTCAGGGGATCTCCCAAAAAAAAATCTTGGTGATCATATTCTTAAAGGAGACATACAGAATAAACAAAAAAAACCTAACCCTGTAGGCAATTATGAATAATATCCGGTGCTGGTTTCCCTTTGGGCTAAACATTAACCCTATCTGTAACAATGGCCCCTTTATTGGAGCTCCCTATAGATCCTCTCAGGTCCCTGTCTGGGTTTCACATGAGGGGTGGGCGTGTCCTAACGGTCCCTGCAAGAAGCACAGTAGGAGGGGGAGAGCCAATCACAGCCCTGCAGTCACACAAGCACAAACAAGCTTCAGGAAATGGGACAGATGGGTGGGACTAGTGGGGTTTTTGGAGAAATTTTCAATAAATTAGACTGAAACCATAGGCAGATTACAATACGGCTGAGCCCCCCCAAACCTGCAAGCACCGGTTCTGCTGTAATCAGCTGTGCTCTGATTGGATCTTTCTTCTTGTGGATTCTCCAATCAGAGCACAGCTTTCTTGACAGACAGTAAAATTGACCAATCAAGGCACAGATGCAGACAGGGCTCGGGAGATATTACAAACTGAAGGCAGTGCAGGGGTTCACTTTTTTGTTACGTACAGCAGGAATAAACAAGGATTGACAACAAGTTCTATAGCATTGGGGTCAGATGGTTTATGGGGAGTTCAAATAAATTCCTATGTCAACGGGGCTGTGTGGGGGGTTTATTAGTGAAAGTGACCCAGGGTTCCCAGAGTCTCCAATAAGCGCTGCTATTATTGTGGCTCATATACGTAATCTCCTCTAATGTTCTCATTTCCTCTAATAAATATATCCATTCTAGGTACGTTGGGGGGTCTTTCGCTTTCCAGGGTCTTGGGATTAAGGTTCTAGCAGCGTCAGTAGTTGCTGGGTAAGTATATCTGTAACACACAGTTTTTCTGAGGGATTAGATTTAGTAAGATAGTTGGTATTTTGTTTTCTTTGTTATTTTTGTTATAGTTGCTATTGTTTCCAGAATTTTGGACCAGTAAGTTTTCATTTGGGGGCATGAGAACCATACGTGGGTGTGGTTTCCCGCTCCCTTATCACATCTCCAGCAAGAGTCTGTGCTGTTTTTGTTCATCTTCTTCAGCTTTGTGGGGTGTAGTGCCACCTTGTGGCCAGTTTGAAACTCATCTCTCTGACCCTTACTGCCCTTGATGATTTATGAATGGATGAGAATACCCTATCCCAGGCTTTATCTGTTATTTCTATGCCCGGCTCCCTTTCCCAATCCGTGCAAAAACTTCTTTTGGGGGTTTCTACATTATTCATTAATAGCTTGTATAGAGTGGAAATGATCTTTTCTATTGGCTTTGGGGATTCTAGTACCATTTCCCATTTCCCAAAGAAAGATGTTTTGAAAGCATTTTACCTCCTAAAACTGCCATTATATGAGAGCTGCATACACAACCTCTTAGGTCAGAAGCCAGAGTGAAATGAAAGATGGGAGTGTCCTCCAGTCTCCCACAGGAAGTGGTCACAGCACTGACTGACAGGATTTACTGTAGCAGGGAAACCCCTCCCAGTTTCCCCCCTCTGTGTCTCTCTGCTTGTGCTGCTGCCAGGAAGGGGGAGGAGCAGAGCAGGAATGACTGCCTGTGACATCACAAAGCCCCGCCCACCCTATGCATATTCACTGCACTTTAAGTAGCTCTGTTATTGAAGTCTATCAGGGCCCCAGCCACATACTGAAGAGTCTAAGCCGGAAGTTGCCATAAGGCCTGGGGAGAGCACAGTTTTCAAGCAGTTACGGACATATTTGAACCGAAAGGTATTCAAATAAAAGCACTTATTTCTATTTTACATTATTTTACATGGTTTAGTGCATTGTAAAAATGTATGGTATATATCCCCTTTAAGGGGCTACCCCAGTCTTGTCCCTGAGTCACTTGTATGAAATGGTGTATTTGCTGGTAATTCCACGTGTCTCTTGGGGGTCACTGACCCCGGCAGCCAAGAAGTATTGCTCTGTGAAGCTACAATTTTATTATTATTGTAACTTTTTATTATTTATTTTTCCATGCAGGACCCTTAACTATCCATAGTCCCATCTCTCATCTAAACCACTACCTGGTTGCTAAGGTAAATAAGACCCTAGCAACGAGATAGCTCCTGAAATACCAAATGGAGAGCTGCAGAACAAAAAGCTAAATAACTGAAAAACCATTAAAAATAAAAAAGAGGACCCTCTGCAAATTGTCTCAGAATATCAATGTGTATATCATATTAAAAGTTAAATTAAAGGTGAGCTACCGCTTTAAGCTAACTGATCCCAAACACAAGTGGATGGAGAACCCCCCACAGAAGTGCCTGTATGGATACTTATACATCCTAAGCATTTTAGGGTAAAATAAAGCCCCCCCCACCCGCACTTTTGCGCAGTAACCCTGGGAGTCAGTGGGAACCGCAAGAGGCAGTTGGGAGGTTCATTTTTTACACCAGCAGCGAATCCACTAAGTGTCACATTAGCTGTAGGTCAGTCTGTATATGGCCCATCTTTAGCCCCCAAACAGAAAAGTCTCCCTCCGCTTATGAGTGAAACACAACTTTTTAAGCCCATTCCTTCTATATTTATATAAGTACAATTCATTGGCATAATATTATTTTTCACACAGTATGTCCCTTTAATATTCCTCCAAATGTCCATTTAGGGCAATGCCCCATAATATGGGGAAGGGAACACTCTTATCTACATTCCCTCCAGCACTAGTGAATTATTCTCACCCAGGCACCATCCCACCCTACCCAGAATGCAGCATGAAGGGGCTCAGTGAAGGAGGCAGTGAAGGTGTGTAAGTGCCTGATTGGCTCACTCAGCTCATAAAAGGACAGGCGTCCGGCCTCATAGTCCAACCAGATCCTGATTCTCCTGCAGGAAGGGACGTGGGGTAACTCTGTCCATTTACTGTCATGTCCCACTGAATTGTTATCCTCCCATCTGTACAAACCCCAGGACTTGTTATTATACCCAATACCAGACTGCCACCCTCCCCTCTCTATACTGGGATAGGCCGCCCCTACCCCCCAGTTCCCTGATTCACTGCCCTCCACTTCCCAGTAATGTCGCCCTGAGGGGAAACTCCTGCTGCTTAAAGCCTGAGCATAATTCCGAAATCTCTCTGGGGATTGTGGGTAATGTAGTTCTGTTAGTGAGTAGGAAGCAGATTTCCTGTCCCCTGATACAGATACAAGATTATGAGCCGTGTTTATATCCAGTACCAGGTCTGTAGCCCCCTGCCCAGGGATCCTCCCCTTTACCCCAGTGACAATCCCAGCTAAGCCTGTGAGTAATGTCTCTGAGATCCGACCCACATCCAGATCCCCTACAGCCGGGTCCTTTATACCCCCTCTCTCTCTGCCCTCAGTATCTGCCCCCTCAGTATCCTCTCTCTCTCTGCCCTCAGTATCTGCCCCCTCAGTATCCCCTCTCTCTCTGCCCTCAGTATCTGCCCCCTCAGCCCCACAAAAGGCAGCTCCATGAGGTTCCCATTGTTCCCGTAGGACAGTGAGTGGATCTGCCATGTTGCACAGCTCCTCAATGTGCCGGATCTTTCTGGACAGCTCGTCCTTCTTTATTTCCAGCTGTTGGATCAGCTCAGTGAGTGTGAGTGAGAGCTCCTCTTTCTGCCTGGAGATGTCACTCAGGAGTCGCTTCTCTAGGGCTTCCAGCTCTTCCCTGATGCCCCTAAACAGGGCAGTGACTCTCTCTGTCTCACCGGCTGCCACTTCTGCCCCTTCTCTCCTGCGCTCCTGCAGCCTCTGGGCTCCTCTCTCAGTCTCCTCTCTCTCTGGGCTCAGTTTCTCCAGAACTTTCCTCAGTTTCTCTTTCTTCTTCTCAGAGGCCTCACTCAGCAGCTCCACCCTGTGGCCCCGGTGCCCCCCGGGCCAGGCAGCAGGAGGCACAGATACAGGTAGAATCCTCACAGCAGTAATACTCCAGAACCTTGTGATGTACAGAACATTTTCTCCCCATGAAGGAAGCGGTGGGCTCAGTGAGTACATGTTCTGCCGACTGGCTGTGCCCCCGCAGGTGGGTATCACACAGAGAAGCCTCACAGTGCAGACAGGATATAACAGCGGGTACAGGGGAGAGGACACAGTAGGTGCAGGGAATCCCAGTCTCCCCCGGCTCCGGCTCAGTCGGACAGAACCGCGCTGCTATGTTCCCCAGAGTTCTGTTCCTGGGCAGGGCGGGGCGCTCCTGATATGCGGCTCTGCATTCAGGGCAGGAATAAGCCCCCAATCCCTCCTGGGCATCCATCACACTGCCAACGCAGCCCCGGCAGAAGTTATGGCCACAGGGCAGCATTACTGGATCAGTATAAATGCTCAGGCAGATGGAGCAGCTCAGCTCGTCTCTCAGATCAGCAGCCGCCATCGCTGAGAGCAGAACGGGGACTGAACAAGAAATGAAACAGAAAGTTCTCTTTCCCCAGAGACAAACAGCACTTTGCATTCCTGTGAGTTAACCCTCTCAGTTCCTGGGATCACGCGGTGCTGTAGGTGCTGTTCCTTATTTATTTCCCCCTGGTGGGATATTGGGGGACCCCGGCCCCATTACGGAAGGCTTTGGGGAGTCACATGATATCTCAGACAAGAGGCTAAGGTGGGAGACACACAGGACAGACTCAGAGCACATTCTTTAGATACGGACCCCTCCCTCCACTCGTCAGCTCAGCTGACTCATTCTGACCAATAACTGATTTCTGAGACCCCCAGTTGCTTCTGTACTTTCAAAGTGCTATTAATATTACTGTAAGTAGGGCCAGCTGGGGGCTCGCTGTGTATGGGCAGAGCTGGGGGAACAAACGCTGCACTAGTTGCTGTATTTCCAACCCCGAGGGCTGAAAGGTCTAAACTCCAAGAGAATTGTCAGTGGCAGAATGTTATACCATGAAAGGAAAGGTATCAGCAAAACAATCATATTACAAAATGGCTCCCGTACCCCCAGCACATGATTAGTGAGAAGCAGGGGGCACAATAAAGCTGAGTATATCAGTATCATATATTTATATAAGGGGTGGGTGCTGCCCATGGGTGGGGTCCCTGGCCCCAAGTAAGATATTATGGCAGCATTAGTGCCAGGCAGGTATAACCAGTCGGTGTAATGCCCAGCACAGTATAGTGCCAGGTAAATGGGCAATGCTATCCCCCCCATATAATACAATGAAAGAAGCAGATCCTGCGCCCAAAACAGTATAAAATAAAAAGGTAACTCCAAATACATTATACAGGGAAGGTTCTGGTGCAACAAGTGCATTATATACAGTAAATACAATGGGGGCTGCCCCCCCCGGTACATCCCATATACTGATATAACCGGCTTGTTCTTTCCCTTTGCTGCACTTGTGCCTTTCCCCCCTGTCTTTCTATGAACCCTCTTTTCCCTTCATCAGGAATGTTTTGATATCACAGGTAATTTCTGGTAAATCACTGCCAAACAGTGCCAGGAACTGCCAAGAAGCTATTGGTTCAAAAAATGATTGACATTCACCCTGACTAATCAGAGACATAGAAGCCTCTGCCTTTGGCTTTTCCCCCAGCAGCTCCAACAGGTAAATGAAATATACAAATTGCAGAGGTTGGTACAAGTTATCCCCCCCCCCCACTGTTCTGTTCTGACACCTATATGATTAACTGCCCAGTACCCCAAACATGTCATGTGATTAAACGTACTTTGCAGGATTATCTGCTTTGTGTTTTCCCATGAGCCTGTCTGTGCTTGTGTGAGTGCTGGGCTGTGATTGGCTCTCCCCCTCCTACTGGGCTTCTGGCAGGGACCGTTAGGCCACGCCCACCCCTCATGTGAAACCCAGACAGTGTGTTAGACTATATATATATTATAATAATATTATATTAATTACCCCTCTTACTAGGGCTATGGTTCTTTTCAGAAGCAGACAAATAACCCACACCAATAAGTGTATATATAAATGAATATATTGAACAGCAAATCAGTTGATTGTTACAATTAAAGGATTATTTAAAACAAAACAATATATTTACATTATTTACAGTTACAGATTAATAACAAGCCTACATTATTATAGCTACCGACAAACACAGAACATGGGGGTCTGGTTCCTTTTCTCTAACCAGCTGATCATGGCTCCCTCTGGTCTGTAGCCCCCACATCCCCCCGGTCACTTCTGATGCTCCTCCCACATGCTCCTCCCCCCTGACTACTGCCCAGCCCACATTTATACACCTTTCAGCCCCTGCCCCACATACCAACTGATCAGATGGGGTTGATAAGAGCCACACCCGCCTTTGTTCAGTAACTAATGAGAAGGCTTCTCCCATACAGTAATGAGATTTTATGGCTCCTGTAGCAGCCGCACTGTCCCACCCCCATCCCCAGAAATACCCTTTCATATGGGGATTTGGCTTCGGGTGGGACTTGGGCAACTGGTTTATAGTAATCAGTAGAACTCCCCCATACTCAGTGTGTAACACATAAATATGTATAGAGACACAAACACATATGTATATAACACAAATAATGGCCCCAAGATGAGCAATTTCTTACAAATCCCCCCCTAGAGGGCGAAGGACGTTACAAGGAAAGAGCCCCCTAAATACAAAAAGGTATAACATTCAGGGACCCCCATTAATGTATAATATGTATTTGTGCTGAAAGTGAGAGGAGAGACCCAAGTTATATAACACTCACACAGGCTTAAGTTTTGGGGTACTGTGAGGTAATAATTAACCTAATTATAAAAACAGTTGTTCCTACTCATAGTTTGAACCCTTCTGCCAGTTAGAAAATCCCACACACTTTTAGAGGCTTTGTTTCCAGCTCACTTTGCTGCACTGTCTGTGTGCTGTACCCCCCCTTACCCACCTTATTCTGCCCCCCCATGTCTGGGCTGGATCCCATCTCAGGCCCCTGCAGTAACCCATGGCCTTTACACTTTGCTGCACTGTCTGTGCGCTGTACCCCCCCTTACCCACCTTATTCTGCCCCCCATGTCTGGGCTGGATCCCATCTCAGGCCCCTGCACTAACCATGGCCTTTACACTTTGCTGCACTGTCTGTGTGCTGTACCCCCCCTTACCCACCTTATTCTGCCCCCCCATGTCTGGGCTGGATCCCATCTCAGGCCCCTGCAGTAACCCATGGCCTTTACACTTTGCTGCACTGTCTGTGCGCTGTACCCCCCCTTACCCACCTTATTCTGCCCCCCATGTCTGGGCTGGATCCCATCTCAGGCCCCTGCACTAACCATGGCCTTTACACTTTGCTGCACTGTCTGTGCGCTGTACCCCCCCTTACCCACCTTATTCTGCCCCCCCATGTCTGGGCTGGATCCCATCTCAGGCCCCTGCAGTAACCCATGGCCTTTACACTTTGCTGCACTGTCTGTGCGCTGTACCCCCCCTTACCCACCTTATTCTGCCCCCCCATGTCTGGGCTGGATCCCATCTCAGGCCCCTGCACTGACCCATGGCCTTTACACTTTGCTGCACTGTCTGTGCGCTGTACCCCCCCTTACCCACCTTATTCTGCCCCCCCCATGTCTGGGCTGGATCCCATCTCAGGCCCCTGCAGTAACCCATGGCCTTTACACTTTGCTGCACTGTCTGTGCGCTGTACCCCCCCTTACCCACCTTATTCTGCCCCCCCATGTCTGGGCTGGATCCCATCTCAGGCCCCTGCACTGACCCATGGCCTTTACACTTTGCTGCACTGTCTGTGCGCTGTACCCCCCCTTACCCACCTTATTCTGCCCCCCCCATGTCTGGGCTGGATCCCATCTCAGGCCCCTGCAGTAACCCATGGCCTTTACACTTTGCTGCACTGTCTGTGCGCTGTACCCCCCCTTACCCACCTTATTCTGCCCCCCCATGTCTGGGCTGGATCCCATCTCAGGCCCCTGCAGTAACCCATGGCCTTTACACTTTGCTGCACTGTCTGTGCGCTGTACCCCCCCTTACCCACCTTATTCTGCCCCCCATGTCTGGGCTGGATCCCATCTCAGGCCCCTGCACTAACCCATGGCCTTTACACTTTGCTGCACTGTCTGTGCGCTGTACCCACCCCTTACCCACCTTATTCTGCCCCCCATGTCTGGGCTGGATCCCATCTCAGGCCTGTGCAGTAACCCATGGCCTTTACACTTTGCTGCACTGTCTGTGCGCTGTACCCCCCCTTACCCACCTTATTCTGCCCCCCCATGTCTGGGCTGGATCCCATCTCAGGCCCCTGCAGTAACCCATGGCCTTTACACTTTGCTGCACTGTCTGTGCGCTGTACCCCCCTTACCCACCTTATTCTGCCCCCCCATGTCTGGGCTGGATCCCATCTCAGGCCCCTGCACTAACCCATGGCCTTTACACTTTGGTGTACTGTCTGTGCGCTGTACCCCCCCTTACCCACCTTATTCTGCCCCCCCATGTCTGGGCTGGATCCCATCTCAGGCCCCTGCAGTAACCCATGGCCTTTACACTTTGGTGTGTGCAACACCCAACACATTTTGCTTACCCCGGTTCCCATATGAAAGAGACCCCACAGGGAAAACACTTTATTGCTGGGGGGTAGGGTGAGAATCTCATATTTTATTAATCAGCATAGCTGGGATTAGCCCCTCAATTCAGGGATAGGTGTGACCATAACCAATACTGACTGCAGGGAATTAAACAGATACACTACTGTAACCCTATCCTCACCGCTTCTGGCACTGACAGTGTTACACTCCCCGAGTGGCGCTTACCTGATGGCACGGGACAAACCTGAATCACTCGGCAGTGGTATTGGAAGAGACTGGGTACCGGGTACTTATTAGCGCAGCGCCACCTAGTGGGATCCGGGAGTGCACCTACGGGGGGGCCCCACTAGGAACAATAATAATGCACACACAGTACTTGATAAACGAAATAACTTTTATCTGAAATAAAGGGGAAACTAATACAGATAACACTCCTATCAAAGGGGCAATAAGGGCCTCACTAACTGCCCCTGCCAGCGCAAGCTGTCTCACTAACTGTGTAACGTCCTTTAGCTCAGTCCCAAAAGAAACAGTTTATATAGTTTAAATCTTCAAGCGCTCCTTTATTACTGTCACTTTAATGATACTCACTCCAGGGATCTCTTTGGGTGATTCACACAGAATCTTCAGGTGAGTCCGGCACCTACAGACCTGCAGTGCGACTACCAGCCCCTTTAGGTACTCAGATGGGCTCCCCCTGCAGGTGAGTCCGGCACCTACAGACCTGCAGTGCGACTACTAGCCCCTTTAGCTACTCAGATGGGCTCCCCCTGCAGGCGAGTCCGGCACCTACAGACACACAGTGGGACTACCAGCCCCATTAGCTACTCACATGGGCTCCCCCTGCAGGTGAGTCCAGCACCTACAGACATGCAGTGCAACTACTAGCCCCTTTAGCTACTCAGATGGGCTCCCCCTGCAGGTGAGTCCGGCACCTACAGACCTGCAGTGAGACTACTAGCCCCTTTAGCTATTCAGATGGGCTCCCCCTGCAGGTGAGTCCGGCACCTACAGACCTGCAGTGAGACTACTAGCCCCTTTAGCTATTCAGATGGGCTCCCCCTGCAGGCGAGTCCGGCACCTACAGACCTGCAGTGAGACTACTAGCCCCTTTAGCTATTCAGATGGGCTCCCCCTGCAGGTGAGTCCGGCACCTACAGACACGCAGTGCGACTACTAGCCACTTTAGCTACTCAGATGGGCTCCCCCTGCAGGCGAGTCCGGCACCTACAGACCTGCAGTGCAACTACTAGCCCCTTTAGCTACTCAGATGGGCTCCCCCTGCAGGCGAGTCTGGCACCTACAGACCTGCAGTGCAACTACTAGCCCCTTTAGCTACTCAGATGGGCTCCACCTGCAGGCGAGTCCGGCACCTACAGACCTGCAGTGCAACTACTAGCCCCTTTAGCTACTCAGATGGGCTCCCCCTGCAGGCGAGTCCAGCACCTACAGACACACAGTGGGACTACCAGCCCCTTTAGCTACTCAGATGGGCTCCCCCTGCAGGCGAGTCCAGCACCTACAGACATGCAGTGCGACTACCATCCCCTTTAGCTACTCAGATGGGCTCCCCCTGCAGGTGAGTCCGGCACCTACAGACACACAGTGAGACTACTAGCCCCTTTAGCTACTCAGATGGGCTCCCCCTGCAGGCGAGTCCGGCACCTACAGACACACAGTGGGACTACTAGCCCCTTTAGCTTCTCAGATGGGCTCCCCCTGCAGGCGAGTCCAGCACCTACAGACATGCAGTGAGACTACTAGCCCCTTTAGCTACTCAGATGGGCTCCCCCTGCAGGTGTTTGTTACCCCAGTCAGGACTCCTCACAGGATCTCTGTCTCTCCAGGTAGAGGATCTGCCTTCCCTGTACCAGCCTGTTCCAAAGCCCAGCTTCTTGTTGTGCAGCCCCTCTCTCTGAGCCCACGTGCAGCTTCTGGAGCTCTGGGACTTTTTTCTCTCCTCCCCCTGACTTCCTCTCCCAAGCTGCTTTGCAACTTCCTGCAGCCCTGAGCTTGCTGTTCAGCTTGTTGCTAGGCAGCAGCTCACAGCACAAAGTCTCAGTGCTGCCCCCTACAGGGAACAGCAGCAGGAGGGGGGTAAGTGCAGGGACCCAACAAGTTTGAGCAGAGGAGGGGGGATATGTAACATGGTTGGGAAAATGTGAAATTAAGGGCCTGTGTAGCTGTGAGGGCTGATTAGCCTGACCTGTCGTTAAAGGAGAAGGAAAGGCTAATAAAGAGTTAATCCCAAGCTGCAGGCATACCTTCAGTTCTCTCAATAGTGCCCTTAAGTCTCCCCATATTTCTCGCGTTCAGAAGATCAGAAGCCAAACAGGAAGAAAAAATGCTGAGCTGTGTAAAGAAAGTTCCCATAATGCCTCACTCCTGCACAGACACCGGGACCAAGTGAACATGCTCAGTTAGTAAGACTATGAGTCAGCTTCCTGCTGATTGGCTCAGATCCACATTCCTAAGGAGGGGAGTGAGTTCTTAGCATTCTTGAGGGAGGGGGGTGCAAGAGTGAGCTGCGTGTCTCTGGCACAGGAATTACAGACACAACTAACCTTTTTTCAGAGAAGTCAGTGCAGCATTTCTGTAAGTGCTTATGGCTGTATTTACACAGACCTTTCTGATAAAGCTACTGAGTTTGTACCTTTCCTTCCCCTTTAAAAGGTGGCTCCAAGGGGAGTGTCTGGGCGGCTCTCTCCTGGGGGAGAGGTGAGACACTGGAACTGCAGGGTGGAACGTATCCTGTTTGGGGAAAAGTGAGTTTGGGACCTGCTGGGAACTGTTTGCTGCACAGTTTCCTCTGAGCCGGAGGGATATTTACCCACAGAGGGGGGCGGCCTAGTCGCCAGGCCCGGCTACTGTATCTGCCCTAAAGCCTGAGGGACTGATGTGCAGCCGCTTCTGAGAGAGCCCAGGGATCCTACTAAAGACTGTGAGTGTAACCTGCATTTCCCTATACTGGCTTATTCTGCCCCAGGGGGGCTGTGAGTGCCCCTGGGAAGGGCAGTTTCAGTGAGACTGCTACTTTTTGGTTTTATTTGGGATATCGGCTGTATGAACTTTTATTTTCTGTCAAACCTGCTGCGTTACATAAACTCCCCCCAGAATTCAGCTGGAACCCTGTGTCCCTGTCTCTTACCTGAAAGGAGCGGCCGCTTCTACCGAAAGAGCTAAATCCCCACTGTAAGATCTGACTATATATCTATATCAATAATAATATAATATTATAATATAATCACCCCTCTTACTAGGGTTCCGGTTCTTTTGAGAAGCAGACAAATAACCCACACCAATAAGTGTATATATAAATGAATATATTGAACAGCAAACCAATGGATTGTTACTATTAAAGGATTAGTTAACAAAACACAATATATTTACATTATTTACAGTTACAGATTAATAACAAGCCTACATTATTCTAGCTACCGACAAACACAGAACATGGGGGTCTGGTTCCTTTTCTCTAGCCATGGCCTCCTCTGGTCTGTCTCACATCCTGCCCGGTCACTTCTGGTGCAGTTCTCCCCAGGTTGTTCTCCCCAGGTTCCTTCCCCCCAGGTTCTTCTCTTGACTACTGCCCAGCCCACACTTATACACCTTTCAGCCCCTGCCCCACATACCAACTGATCAGATGGGTTGATAAGAGCTACACCTTGCCCATTGTTCAGTAACTGTTGAGTTTTATGGCTTCTCACAGACGCACTGTCCCACCATCCACAGAAATACCCTTTGATATGGAGATTTGGCTTTGGGTGTGACTTGCACAACTGGTTTATAGTAATCAGTAGAACACAAACACATATATATATATATCACAAATAATGACACCCAAGATGAATGATTTCTTACACCACACTAAGAAACACCCAGCGCTGGCACCCAAAGCAATTATAAGCAGGGCAAGTCCTTGCAAGGTTATTGGGAAAGTACAATGATTCAGAGCACAAAACCCCTTTGGCATGCATGCTGGGTGCCAGCGCCGGGTGTTTGTGAGACTGTTTGGGAGGGAGCCGACCCCCCCAGCGCCTGTGCACCAAGCGTCACTGTTGGGAGAGCCAGGGGGTGCGGGTAAGAGTTTTATTTTTGTAATTATTCTGTAACTCCCTGTATCTGGGCTTAATATGTGATTCCTACATATTCCCCCTCCCTCTCACTCACCCCCGGCCCAGAATGCACTTCCCCAGCCCCATTATACAGGGACCCCCCATTATGTGATTCCTACATAATCCCCCCTCCCCCGGCCCAGAATGCACTTCCCCAGCCCCATTATACAGGGACCCCCCATTATGTGATTCCTACATAATCCCCCCTCCCCTGGCCCAGAATGCACTTCCCCAGCCCCATTATACAGGGACCCCCCATTATGTGATTCCTACATATTCCCCCTGCCTCTCACTCACCCCCGGCCCAGAATGCACTTCCCCAGCCCCATTATACAGGGACCCCCCATTATGTGCGAGTTTGATGCCCTCACCCGGGGCTCCCGTATGGTGTGGGGGGAAGGGCGCTTGTTGGGGCATTTCTTTAAAGGGGAGCCGTCACCCACACATACAAAGTTGTATAATAAAAGTCCTTTGAAGATTAAACATGAAACCCAAATTCTTTTTTTAATTAAATCATCCATACCTGTTATAAATGTATTTAAAAATCTGAGCTGTCAATCATATATTGCCTGCCCCGCCTCTATGCAGCAGGCCGCAGGCATAGAGGCGGTGCAGGCAATATATGATTGACAGCTCAGATTTTTAATAACAATTACTTTAACTTTCCACTCAGCACTTCTTAGATATCACCCAGATGGCAAATGCATGAGATTTCGGGGGGATACAAAGCTTTCCCTTAAAGGCACAGTAACACTAAAAAATAAAAATGTTTTAAAATAATTAATATATAATGTACTGTTGCCATGCACTGGTAAAAGTTGTGCGTTTGCTTCAGAAAGACTACTATAGTTAATAGAAATAGCTATTGTGTAGCCATGGGGGGCAGCCATTTAAATTGAAAAAAGGAGAAAAGGCACAGGTTACATAAGAAGATAACAGAAACTGTGTAGAATACAATGGGAATCTGCTACTTATCTGTTATCTGCTTAGTAACCTGTGCCTTTTCTCCTTTTTTCAATTTAAATGGCTGCCCCCGGAGCTACACAGCGGGGTATTTATATAAACTATAGTAGGGTTTCTGTAGCAAACACCCCAGCTGTACCAGTGCAGGAATGGCTGCCCCCGGGGCTACACAGCGGGGTATTTATATAAACTATAGTAGGGTTTCTGTAGCAAACACCCCAGCTGTACCAGTGCAGGAATGGATGCCCCCGGGGCTACACAGCGGGGTATTTATATAAACTATAGTAGGGTTTCTGTAGCAAACACCCCAGCTGTACCGGTGCAGGAACGGCTGCCCCCGGGGCTACACAGCGGGGTATTTATATAAACTATAGTAGGGTTTCTGTAGCAAACACCCCAGCTGTACCAGTGCAGGAATGGCTGCCCCCGGGGCTACACAGCGGGGTATTTATATAAACTATAGTAGGGTTTCTGTAGCAAACACCCCAGCTGTACCAGTGCAGGAACGGCTGCCCCCGGGGCTACACAGCGGGGTATTTATATAAACTATAGTAGGGTTTCTGTAGCAAACACCCCAGCTGTACCGGTGCAGGAATGGCTGCCCCCGGGGCTACACAGCGGGGTATTTATATAAACTATAGTAGGGTTTCTGTAGCAAACACCCCAGCTGTACCAGTGCAGGAACGGCTGCCCCCGGGGCTACACAGCAGGGTGTTTATATAAACTGTAGTAGTGTTTATGAAGCAAACACACAACTTTTACCAGTGCAGGGCAATACTACATAATATATGAATTATTTTTATACACTTTAATTTTTTGGTGTTACTGTTCCTTTAATAACAGTGCTCACAAAATGGCGCCGGCCTGACGGCTGTGACTACTAATCCCAAAACTGAAGGGAAAATAAATTCAATCATTGAAACAGTGTAAGTAAAGTTTATTTTGCTCTACTAACCTGATTCAAAAGGATTTGGAATTATTTCTTAGGGTGACAGGTCCCCTTTAAATAATGCTATTCTTTATCCAATCAGGAATGTGGGCTCTGTTGGCCCCGGCTCTGGTGGGAACAATCTCTAATGTAGGTTCCCTGTGAGACTCCCCGGCACAGAGTGATTACAGGGTGAGAGACCTCTGGATCAGGGAGGAAAGCTGCTCAGGGGAATTTACATGGGGGGACAGTTCTGGTTTGGATTGAGGGACAAGAGCAGGAGGGACCAATGAGCCCCCAGAAAGGCCCAAGCTGGGTCACTGCATGTAGATCTAGAACCGACTCAGAAATGAATTGTTCCTGAGCAGGAGAGACTTTCCCTCTGAGACACGGAGGGAGATCCTTGCATAAAAGCAGAGGGAGGACTGGCCAGGAGCCCAGGAGAAACAAGACCATCCTTGTAGGACCAACCCTGGGCTACTGGGTAATGAGGAAAATGAAATTAAAATAAAATAAAAATCAAGACATATAACATATTAAATATATCTCTAACATTTCCATTATCTCTGCATCCTGCAGTTGGTCTATTTACTTAGCAGCTGGAGATGAGAGACGTATTTAGATCAAGTTCAACCCTTCCCTCTATTAGAGAGAGAGAGAGTGCAGAGACTGCAGCTAAACTGGTAAAGGGGACGGAAGGGTTAAACTATGAGGTGAGACTGTCAGGGTTGGGGTTGTTTTCTCTGGGAAAAAGGCGCTTGCGAGGGGACATAATAACATAATGGGGTCACCATGAATGAAACAGCAACATTTCTTGTATGACCCAAAGTGGGAGGGGCCAACAACAGCCAATCAAATCTTACCCATTGACATTAATGGGGAAATTGAAACTGCTGCCAGGCTTTGAGGCCACACCCCCCAAACTTGAATCACACAGTCATTGGCTCAGCCTAAATGACAACATGATGATTGTTGGATGCCCAAAAGTGGACGGAGCTGTGAACAGCCAATCAGATTTTACCTATTGACTTGACGGAAATCCAACCTGCTGCCAGTCTCACAGTATTAACATCAGGGTCACTAGGGGACTGCATTTTTAGGTTTTAAAGAGTGGGTGGAGCCGCCAACAGCCAATCCATTTCCTCCCATTAAATTTCATTGGTTTATATTTAAACTGATGCCATTATTTAAGTATTAATTCGAGGGTTGTTAAACTTTCCAAAGTTACTCACTGGGTATTTGCCGTTCATAGTTAGAAAAAAGTGGCCAAGCCACCAACAGCCAATCACATTTTACCTATTTACTTCCAATGGTGAAGTGTTGGGCCACTAACAGCCAATCAGATTTCATCCATTGAATTTTATTGGTTTAAATTTAAACTGCTGCCGTTCTTTAACTATTAATCCCAGGGTCCCTAAACTTGCAGAGTCAGTCACTGGGTAACTGCAGTTCCAGGTCAGGAAAAGTGGGTGGAGCCACCAACTGCCAATCAGATGTCACTCATTGACTTTCAGTGGGGAAATGTAAGTTGCTGCCATTCAGACACTATTAAATCCAGGGCCCCAAACTTTGCACAGTGGGTTTTACTGTATAACTGTGGTTCAAGGGTAGAAAAAGTGGGCGGAGCCAACAACAGATCAGATTTCATTGAGTGACTTCAGTTTTTTAACCCAAAATGAAGTTTGCTCTCAAGCTTCCCTTTCTAGTTATTATGGTTGTTGTTTTTAAGGCACTGATACAGCTACACAGTGGCCCAGGGGAGCTTACAATCTAAGTTTATACTGCTGGGGGCTCCTCATAGTGGGTTTATAGTAAATTATAGATTATTTCTGCCATGATATTCCCTTGTACTTTATTATATTTATAAGATTGTTCTTTAATGTGCAGATTGAGGTTCTACACTGTTCCTTTCTGATGGAGTGAGTGGGATCCATTGATCATGATAGGATTCCTGTAACACACTGGCCAGTCTGTAAGAATGAGCAACATTGCACCATAGATCCACCATCCCGAATGCTGCAGGGAGCAATGGAACCTTCCCTATGGGCCAAATGTTTTATGCTCTTCTTCCAGGTTTCTTCCCGGTTTGAGATTTAGGCCCCTCCCACCCCACAGCCCAGGTGTTCAGTTCTGCAGGGAGACAGGTAATATTCGCTGTTCCCACTTTTCTCATAAGAAAGATCTGTTCTTGTTTATTAGGAAAGACCTTTCATGGAACTGCGGTTCCCAGCATCATACCTCCCAACATTTGAAAAATGAAAAGAGGGCCAAAAGATTTGGCGAGCGCGATGTGGCAAATTTTTTGGCCAAGCCCACTTTTGTGGCCACGCCCCAATTAACACACCCCATTTTTTTCTAAAAATGCTTCTTTTATATAGTTGAAATGGCGGCATCAGACGCAAATGTGCTATACCCTCATACTGTACTATCTAAGGAAAACAATATAGCAACTCCTACATATAAAATACAAATATAGAGAGAAGGCAGTCAGTTATAAGTGAGTTATAACTATGTACCAGTTTTGCCCCCCATACACAGTACCCCCATACACAGGTGCCCCCCCATACACAGGAGCCCTGCCACACACAGTGTCCCCTATACACAGTACCCCCCATACACAGTGCCCTCATACACAGTGCCCCCAATGGCCCAATAGACAGTACCTCCCATACACAGTACCCCCATAGACAGTACCCAGGGCCGCCATCAGAAATCACGGGGCCCCTCACAACAAGATTTTCTGAAACCTTCAGCTTACCCCCAGGGCCCCCAAGCACCTTACATTTCCTGGCACCCAGCTCAGGCGATGTCCTCCTCTATGTGCCGCGGCTCTCTGCTACTTCCGTGCTTTTATAAGATTGCGGCCCGTGTGTGTGACGTCACAGGCGCAACCTTATAAAAGCAAATATGCGGCAGCGAGCCGCGGCACAAAGAGGAGGATTAAACTAAGGAAACTCTAGCGTGGCCGGGCCCCCTTTAAAGCTCGGGCCCGGGACGATCGTACCCCCTGTGCCCCCCTGATGGTGGCCCTGACAGTACCCCTATACACAGTACACCCAATTACCCCATACACAGTACCCCTATACACAGTACCTACAATTGCCCCAATACACAGTGCAACCATACACAGTGCCCACAATCGCCCCCATAGACAGTACTCCCCCATACACAGTTCCCCCATACACAGTACCCCCAATTTTCCCATACACAGTACCCCTATACACAGTACCTCCAATTGCCCCCATACACAGTACCCCTATACACAGTACCTCCAATTGCCCCCATACACAGTGCCCCCACAAACAGTGCCCCCACAGATGCTCCTTTTTCTTCAGCGGCTCCTGATCCTTGTGCGGCAGTGACAGGCCCTTTTATAAGGTTGCACCCTGTGCGTACGTGTGACGGCAATATGCACGGGCCGCAACCTTATAAAAGGGCCTGTCACCGCCGCACAAGGATCAGGAGCGCCCGGCTTTAGCCAGCACATCCCGCTATCACAGATAGTCCAATGAATGTCCCGCATTTCCATAATCTATTACGAAAAAATGTGGGACATTGAACTATCCGTGATAGCGGGATGTGCTATTAAAACCGGGACAGTCCCGCACAAAGTGGGACAGTTGGGGGTATGAAGCATCCCCCATAGAGCCCATCAGTGCATGTGTGAGTGAGGCTGATATAGATACAAGCTGAGCAGGTAACCAGTTCTCTTACTGAACGATCCCTTATCCAGAGGTTCTTGCAACAAAACAGAAAGAGTTTATTGGACACCCACAGGGTTACTCACAGCAGCCTTATTATAAAGGCATAAACGTTTATAAAGTTTGTTACACTCTCCCCAGTAATTTATCCTTGGTAAAGGCCCCAAGAAGGGCAGAAACGTTGGCTACACTGTAATTAACATGAATAAAGAATAATTCTTCACACGAGCTGGAGTGCGGGTCTGTGCATCAATTTGTATTTCATAGATTTTATTAAAGGAGACATATTGGATAAATGGGAAAAAACGCTTATTTTGTAGGCAATTATGAATAATATCCGGTGCTGGTTTCCCTTTGGGCTAAACATTAACCCTATCTGTAACAATGGCCCCTTTATTGGAGCTCCCTATAGATCCTCTCAGGTCCCTGTCTGGGTTTCACATGAGGGGTGGGCGTGTCCTAACGGTCCCTGCCAGAAGCACAGTAGGAGGGGGAGAGCCAATCACAGCCCTGCAGTCACACAAGCACAGACAGGCTTCAGTTCCCTATCAGGTCAGCCTAGCTGCTGATTGGTTCCTATCCTACAGTGCAGGGTACGGAGGGCCGCCGGCCCCCCAGCTCATCCAGAGAATTCAGCCAGCAGGAAGTGGGACAGATGGGCGGGGCTAGTGGGGTTTTGGTGGAATTTCTCAATAAATCAGTCAGAAACACAACTTTAAGCACAATCCTTCTATATCTAGAGGAGTATAATTCCCTGGTACATTCATCATTTTTATAGGATATGTCTCCTTTAATATATAATATAAAAATAGTGGAATCCTGTTCTGTGCTGAACAGCCAATCACACTCATCCCATAGAGTGACTGCAGATACTATTGATAAATATACAGGCTCTAGAACAATATTATGTAGGAAAGTCTATTGCTGTAATAGGGATTAACCCTTAACCTGCTGCTGCTTCATTAGTAAAACTTTATCCCTGTCTCCCTGTAGGTACAGAGTTGGAGCTGCTGAGTGAGGCGCCTGGGGGAGAGAAGGAGGAAATTCAGGGAAATGTTCTGTACAGACTGAGAGTGAGAGACTCCCACTGACTGAGGCACCAGCTAAAGGGCCCCCCCGGGAACTGCCCCCCAAGGAGGGAGCTGGCAACCAAGGGACTCATCCATCTGCAGATCTGCCCCCAGAAGCACAGGAGAGATGGGTGGAGGGACCCCGAGGGGGCAGGGGGGCAGGATCCAACAGCTGGGGATAAAGATGCACCAACTGGATCTGAGGGTCAATATCACTGAGGAGCTGTGCAACTTGGCTGGTACATTGGGTTCCTTACTGGCACAGGGATCAGATGGAGCTGCACTGTGTGGGGCTGAGGGGGCAGATAATGAGGGCAGAGAGGCAGATGGGATAATGGCCCCTGGATTGGCTGATACTGTGCTGGGTATAAGGAGACTGATCTATGGGCAGGAGGCTACAGACCTGGTACTGGATATAAACACGGCTCATAATCATGTATCTGTATCAGGGGACAGGAAATCTGCTTCCTACTCACTAACAAAACTACATTACCCACAATGCCCAGAGAGATTTCAGGATTATGCTCAGGCTTTAAGCAGCAGGAGTTTCCCCTCAGGGCGATATTTCTGGGAAGTGGAGGTCAGTGAATCAGGGGAGTGGGAGGTAGGGGCGGCCTATCCCAGTATAGAGAGGGGGGGGATCAGTCCTGGATTGGGGATAATGACAAGTCCTGGTGTTTGTACAGAGGGAATAATAACAGATATTCAGTGAGACATGACAGTAAATGGACACAGTTACCCCATGTCCCTTCCTGCAGGAGAATCAGGATCTCATTGGACTATGAGGCCGGACGCCTGTCCTTTTATGAGCTGAGTGAGCCAATCAGGCGCTTACACACCTTCACTGCCTCCTTCACTGAGCCCCTTCATGCTATGCTCTATGTATGGGGGGAGGGTGCCTGGGTGAGAATCATTAGAGAGAGAGAAAAGGGAGCTGAAGTACTGACAGTAGAGAGAGAGACAGACAGACAGATAAGAGACAGTGAGGATCTGACCCCAGGCAGAGAGAAGTTGGACCCAGAGACCCAGATGCAGGAGGAGGGTGCTGTGTCTCATATAATCCACAAGGGGGAGACAGAGAGGGAAGAGTTGGCCGGGCAGATCCCTGACATGGAGGAGCTGTGCAACTTGGCTGGTACATTGGGTTCCTTACTGGCACAGGGATCAGATGGAGCTGCACTGTGTGGAGCTGAGGGGGCAGATAATGAGGGCAGAGAGGCAGATGGGATAATGGCCCCTGGATTGGCTGATACTGTGCTGGGTATAAGGAGACTGATCTATGGGCAGGAGGCTACAGACCTGGTACTGGATATAAACACGGCTCATAATCATGTATCTGTATCAGGGGACAGGAAATCTGCTTCCTACTCACTAACAGAACTACATTACCCACAATCCCCAGAGAGATTTCATGATTATGCTCAGGCTTTAAGCAGCAGGAGTTTCCCCTCAGGGCGACATTACTGGGAAGTGGAGGTCAGTGAATCAGGGAACTGGAGGGTAGGGGCGGCCTATCCCAGTATAGAGAGGGGAGGGGATCAGTCTGGTATTGGGGAGAATAACAAGTCCTGGTGTTTGCGCAGAGGGAATAATAACAGATATTCAGTGAGACACGACAATAAAAGGACACAGTTACCCCACACCCCTTCCTGCAGGAGAATCAGGATCTGGTTGGACTATGAGGCCGGACGCCTGTCCTTTTATGAGCTGAGTGAGCCAATCAGGCACTTACACACCTTCACTGCCTCCTTCACTGAGCCCCTTCATGCTGCATTCTGGGTACGGGGGGAGGGTGCCTGGGTGAGAATCATTAGTTAGGGTGCTATCCAGGAAGGAAATACAGGGAGAGGTCTCATGACTTTAGGGAAAATTAGTCATTTAAAGGAACAGTAACACCAAAAAATGAATGTATAAAAGTAATTACAATATAATGTACTGTTGCCCTGCATTGCTACAACTGGTGTGTTTGCCTCAGAAAGACTACTATAGTTTATATAAATAAGCAGCTGTGTAGCCCCGGGGGCAGCCATTCCTGCACTGGTACAGCTGGGGTGTTTGCTACAGAAACCCTACTATAGTTTATATAAACACCCTGCTGTGTAGCCCCGGGGGCAGCCATTCCTGCACCGGTACAGCTGGGGTGTTTGCTACAGAAACCCTACTATAGTTTATATAAATACCCCGCTGTGTAGCCCCGGGGGCAGCCTTTCCTGCACTGGTACAGCTGGGGTGTTTGCTACAGAAACCCTACTATAGTTTATATAAATACCCCGCTGTGTAGCCCCGGGGGCAGCCATTCCTGCACTGGTACAGCTGGGGTGTTTGCTACAGAAACCCTACTATAGTTTATATAAATACCCCGCTGTGTAGCCCCGGGGGCAGCCATTCCTGCACTGGTACAGCTGGGGTGTTTGCTACAGAAACCCTACTATAGTTTATATAAATACCCCGCTGTGTAGCCCCGGGGGCAGCCATTCCTGCACTGGTACAGCTGGGGTGTTTGCTACAGAAACCCTACTATAGTTTATATAAATACCCCGCTGTGTAGCCCCGGGGGCAGCCATTCCTGCACTGGTACAGCTGGGGTGTTTGCTACAGAAACCCTACTATAGTTTATATAAATACCCCGCTGTGTAGCCCCGGGGGCAGCCATTCCTGCACCGGTACAGCTGGGGTGTTTGCTACAGAAACCCTACTATAGTTTATATAAATACCCCGCTGTGTAGCCCCGGGGGCAGCCGTTCCTGCACTGGTACAGCTGGGGTGTTTGCTACAGAAACCCTACTATAGTTTATATAAATACCCCGCTGTGTAGCCCCGGGGGCAGTCATTCCTGCACTGGTACAGCTGGGGTGTTTGTTACAGAAACCCTACTATAGTTTATATAAATACCCCGCTGTGTAGCCCCGGGGGCAGCCATTCCTGCACTGGTACAGCTGGGGTGTTTGCTACAGAAACCCTACTATAGTTTATATAAATACCCCGCTGTGTAGTCCCGGGGCAGCCATTCCTGCACTGGTACAGCTGGGGTGTTTGCTACAGAAACCCTACTATAGTTTATATAAATACCCCGCTGTGTAGCCCCGGGGGCAGCCGTTCCTGCACTGGTACAGCTGGGGTGTTTGCTACAGAAACCCTACTATAGTTTATATAAATACCCCGCTGTGTAGCCCCGGGGGCAGTCATTCCTGCACTGGTACAGCTGGGGTGTTTGTTACAGAAACCCTACTATAGTTTATATAAATACCCCGCTGTGTAGCCCCGGGGGCAGCCATTCCTGCACTGGTACAGCTGGGGTGTTTGCTACAGAAACCCTACTATAGTTTATATAAATACCCCGCTGTGTAGTCCCGGGGCAGCCATTCCTGCACTGGTACAGCTGGGGTGTTTGCTACAGAAACCCTACTATAGTTTATATAATAACCTGCTGTGTAGCCCCGGGGGCAGCCATTCCTGCACTGGTACAGCTGGGGTGTTTGCTACAGAAACCCTACTATAGTTTATATAAATACCCCGCTGTGTAGCCCCGGGGGCAGCCATTCCTGCACCGGTACAGCTGGGGGTGTTTGCTACAGAAACCCTACTATAGTTTATATAAATACCCCGCTGTGTAGCCCCGGGGGCAGCCGTTCCTGCACTGGTACAGCTGGGGTGTTTGCTACAGAAACCCTACTATAGTTTATATAAATACCCCGCTGTGTAGCCCCGGGGGCAGCCATTCCTGCACTGGTACAGCTGGGGTGTTTGCTACAGAAACCCTACTATAGTTTATATAAATACCCCGCTGTGTAGCCCCGGGGGCAGCCATTCCTGCACTGGTACAGCTGGGGTGTTTGCTACAGAAACCCTACTATAGTTTATATAAATACCCCGCTGTGTAGCCCCGGGGGCATCCATTCCTGCACCGGTACAGCTGGGGTGTTTGCTACAGAAACCCTACTATAGTTTATATAATAACCTGCTGTGTAGCCATGGGGGCAGCCATTCAAGCTGGAAAAAAGGAGAAAAGGCACAGGTTACATAGCAGATAACTAGTATATAAGCCCCATATAATGGGGGTTTATCTGTTATCTGCTAAGTAACCTGTGCCTTTTCTTTTTTGAATGGCTGCCCCCATGGCTACACAGCAGCTTACTTATATAAACTATAGTAGTCTTTCTGTGGCAAACACCCCAGTTGTAGCAATGCTGGGCAACACTACATAATATTGTAATTACTTTTATACACTTTTATTTTTTGGTGTTACTGTTCCTTTAAGCCTGAAAATGCTCAATATGGCTTTCCTGTCTTTAAGGAGGGCTGCCATCTTTCCACGCTGACTATACCAGCTAGGATAGAGGGGGGCTATGAGGGAGGGGGGCTGCACCATCCCGGGGCAGGCAGCTGGGGGCAGGTGGACTACATATATATGTATATATATATATGATTTTTACTATAAACCCCTTTTATTTCCCTCTATGTAGTAAGGACGTGTGCTGTCTCCCCGGCACTTTCTGACACTGCCCTATCAGGGTAACATTTTGTATTGTTCTGTTTTATTTACTATTTTAATAACTAATAATGTTCAATGTTTCCCTAACTGGGTGCATTCACCTGTCCGTGCGTGTGTGTATACCTTCTTGTCCGTTGGTTTAGGGGCTAAAGGGACATCAGGCCTCTCACCTGCCAAAAGTTCATATTTTTTTTTTTTTGATCTGAAAGGATAAGTAAACCTTAAAAATGTAATGCCAAACTGCTCAGGGTGCTTTTATAAGCACTTTTGCAACATTTTGCATTATATCTTTTTCAGTTTCAGAGCTATTTCACTTTATATTAACTGCCAATATAATGAATTTTGTAACAGCGCCACCTGCTGGTCAGTTCCTGTCATGGTACCGGCAGAGAGATAAACCTTCAGAAGGAAAACAGAGACGTGTTCTGATGTTGCTCTGCTCAGGGAAGAGATCAGAAGCCTCAGATGCCCTTTCCCTTCTCCTTTCTAAGCAGAAAAACATCAGAACCCTGTTTTCCTTTTGCAGGGAAATCTCTCTGACTGAACCATGACAGGAACTGACCAGCAGGTGGCGCTGTTACAAAGTTCATTATATTGGCAGTTAATAGAAACTGAAATAGCTCTGAAACTGAAAAAAGAAGTAATTCATGCAAAAAATTGCAAAAGTCCCTAAATCCCTTGAATGAAAAAGGAATAGTATTACTCAATAGCAGATCAGAGCTTGGGAAGTTTCCCACTGACTGTACAGGAATAAAGATAAATATTACTGAGTTTTATATAAGGGTATGTGGCTGCTGCTGTTACAGACTAGCATGGGGGCCGCTATATGTCACTAGGTTATTACTTTGCTTTATTAAAGATTTTCTTGTTTCCCTGTGTCGTATGTTCTTCCCAAATGGAGCCGCCTGGTTTTATAGATTCAGACTCACTGCGGTGGGGGGGGTCTGTACTTGGTGTGCCCCATACTCAGCCTGTCAGTTATATCTGCCCTACCGTTGGCCCCCATACTGGCCTGTACATTGGAAACCTGCCCTGAGGGCTTGGGGAACTATTTATGTACTTTGGCCATTTAGAGAATGGCTCCGCCCACACTCCCAATGGGAAGGAGGAAATACAGGTTAAAGGAGCTTGTGGCCCAAATGGACAGGTCACATGATATTGGCCTCCGTTCTATTGTTCTGTGTGAGTTAAGAACTGGAGGATTGGAATGGAGAGAGGAAAGAAGACCTAAGGCTCCTTTTTACTTCCTCCTCTTCCTCTCACCATAGGGCGATATTGTGCAGCAGCAGATTGGTTCCCAATGTTCCTGATCAATGAGCCATATAGATTGTACATGGATATACGTTGGGTTTGGTCTTAAAGGAGAAGGAAAGTCATTTTGGCATTTTACTGGCAATAGATAGTGCCACCTAGAGCCCTATATTTATTCTGCAGAAAGCTTTACCTGCCTGAGTAACAGCCCTAGAAGCTCCCTCTGATAGCAGCTGCCATTTTAGCTTGGTCTTGGGAGCTTCCTGCTGTAGTTATAGCCGTTGAAAGCTCAGATTACACATTCCTAAGGGAGGGGGAGTGAGTTCATATGCATTCTTATGGGAGGGGGGAGAGGGAGAAAGCGACAGGAGAGAACTGAGCAGACTCAGGCCCCAAACCTGAAGGAGCCCTAAAAGAGAAAAAGTCTGATAACGAAGAACATTCTCACAAAAAAGGAGACAAGAAATCCTGTTTTTTTTGATAGAGGACTCAGTGCAGTGTTTCTGTCAGTGCTTATGGCTGTATTTACATAGACTTTGAACCTTTCCTTCTTTAAATGTGTGAAAAAATCGCACAGATCTTTCATCTCTATATGTATGGCTGCCATTACAATAAGCGGGAGAACCGGGAAGGGGGGACTCATACAATGAATAAATAGATGTAACTCGGTTGGTTATATGAGCATTACGCCTCTCACTTTTTGCAGTCTCAGGTATTGACCCTCCCATTATCCTACACCCAAGTGTGTCTGGGAAACCAACTCCCCCTATGCCCACACAGGGGCCAGTAATGCTCCCAGTAACCGAGAGGGATCTGACAGTCACAGAGCTGATTGGCCAAAGCCGGATACAGAATTCCTGGAAGAGAGACACAAGTATTAGAAAACTGCCCGAAATCCCTACAGCCCCTGAGATAATAACCCCTTAACCGCCAGGGCAGTCATTAAGGTGGCCCGACTGAATAATCTTTTAGCCCCCAATCGATATCTGCCCGATTTCAGGCCAGATATCGGTCGGGCAGGCCAGTCTTTGTTGCCCCTACACGGGCCGATAAGCTGCTGAAACGGTCTAAGGGACCCATATTGGCAGCTAGAATCGGCCCGTGTATGGGCACCTTAGTGCTGGAGGTGCCAGGGCAATATATACATATTGGCATCATATAATCCATGGGATTTGAAGGTATAAATTAGAAATTATTTATATGCAAAACAGTATCTAGTAGAATTAAGTCTAAAACAACTGGACTTTTCTGAGTTTTTCTTGAAGACGTTTTACCCCTCATCCGAGCGGCTTCTTCAGTGACTGGCAGGGAATTCCCCGGCATTTAAACCCTTGGGGGTAGTACAGTCACAGGCATTCAATCACAATGGTTCCATTGAACTTATTCAGTTTGGGGTTGGCTGAAACTGACAGGTGTAAGTGGGATCCAGTCACAATGGTCCCATGATTCTCATTGATGCAGCCCCATTCCCTCTATATATACAGTATATACACTGGCACATTCTCGTTTGCACACAACATGTCTCCTTTAGGAAGGTTTGAGTGATTGTGGGATCTGCTTCCTCTGTAGGTATAGAACCCCCCCTCCCAGCCACTCTCCTACCTGAAAGCGAGTGGGGGGTGAGAGCTGCTAGGGATCATGGGATGCGAGTGGGTGGTGAGAGCTGCTAGGGATCATGGGATGCGAGTGGGTGGTGAGAGCTGCTAGGGATCATGGGATGCGAGTGGGTGGTGAGAGCTGCTAGGGATCATGGGATGCGAGTGGGTGGTGAGAGCTGCTAGGGATCATGGGATGCGAGTGGGTGGTGAGAGCTGCTAGGGATCATGGGATGCGAGTGGGGGGGCAGCTTACTGTGTAGGTTGGGTCCCTCTACTGGAGGGGGAGTGCTGGGTAATTACGCTACTGGGGAGCGCTGGGTATTTACGCTACTGGGGAGTGCTGGGTAATTACGCTACTGGGGAGCGCTGGGTAATTACGCTACTGGGGAGTGCTGGGAAATTACGCTACTGGGGAGCGCTGGGTAATTACGCTACTGGGGAGCGCTGGGTAATTACGCTACTGGGGAGCGCTGGGTAATTACGCTACTGGGGAGCGCTGGGTAATTACGCTACTGGGGAGTGCTGGGTAATTACGCTACTGGGGAGCGCTGGGTAATAACGCTACTAGGGAGTGCTGGGTAATAACGCTACTAGGGAGTGCTGGGTAATTACGCTACTGGGGAGCGCTGGGTAATTACGCTACTGGGGAGTGCTGGGTAATTACGCTACTGGCAGGAGTAGAGCCTAAGACAAAGCCTCCACCTCATTTCCAACACTCCCATCTGTACTTAATGCCGATCTTTATGCTCCAACATTAACTGCCCTTCCTAAATAAATAATACTTTCCATATGGATGAATATAATATCAATGCCTCAAATAGTCTTTATCGTTTGCACGGTGAGTATTATACGGGCAACAGTCGGTACATTATGGGATAAGTGCTTTGTGGCGAGGATTGTCGGCACCCAACACCTCTTTGCTGATGCCTGTATCTCCACATAGGAGCGGCACCGCCATAAAGTACAACTGTTTATGCTTTGATGTTTCTGCATTCGTCCTGCCTAAAAATCTATTGGTTGATCGGCGCTACCGTGTAGTTTTACCAGTAATAGGATGCCCCATCTGGCACTTGGGAAGCAGGGGGGCAGC
Source organism: Xenopus tropicalis (assembly GCF_000004195.4). Lineage (NCBI taxonomy): Eukaryota > Metazoa > Chordata > Amphibia > Anura > Pipidae > Xenopus > Xenopus tropicalis. Next base: position 3,486,831 of record NC_030682.2, read on the forward strand.
ACTGAAGGGAGACACAGCAGAATAAATAATGAAGGAACGTGTAAGGGTTAACATCCCCTTTAACTGCACAGCGACTCGCACACTAAAGGTAAGTTTAACTTAGGCACCCTCGGGGGAGGGGGTTGCACAGGTCACAGGGGGCCCTGAGGGGGATGTGGGGTGCTTCGGCGGGGGCCCCTTGGGGATTGGCAAAAGAAAAGTGCACTTTGCCCCAGGCACTGCTCTTAAATGACCCTTTTTCTAATAGAAGGAGCTGTTTGGGGAGTACAAGGGGAGCAGACCCAGATATACATGCACCCCCTCTTTCTACTTGTTATTATAAAACCAGAAGTTTGACGTTTCCTTTATCCTTATGATGTGCAGGGTAAGTACCACCCAGCAGCATTTATACCTTACCCCCATCCACATGGTGTGTGTCATCCCTTTCTATATAACAGCACACCCCCACCTAGTGGTTGCTGCTCCGCCCTCTGGTGCCTGTCTAAAGGGGAACCCAACCTAAGGGGCCCAAATCTTGGGATCCCAACACATGAAACAAATGGACAAGACCAAATAGTTTTAATGCTAATAATCATTTCACCCCATCAACATGTGCCTGAAACTGACATTTCAATACATTTCAGTCCCCCCCGCCCCAAACTATGATATGGGAGGAGCCTTGTTACTCTGAGAGGTTCTGTGGGACAATAGTCAGGGTGGGGTCAGTTGGCTCCCTGCTGGGCTACTTGCCCCCATACAGGCTTTTATATGCAGAGGAACGAGTAACAATGGGAGAAGTAAGGGAGGAGCCGGGGCAGAGTCTCCCCTTTATCCTCATTACTCCCCATGGCTAAGGGCAGAAGGGGGGAGTAGTATAAAGAGTTGGGGAATATCTCCAAGGAGCAGATTTCTGGGGAGAGTCTCTGCTGAGGACGTACCAGGGGGAAGAGAAGAAGAGCCGGACAGGAAGGAATTCTTACCCAGACACAGGTAATTATACTGGGGGCTCCTTATTAGTTATTATTATCTTCTCATATTCCAACAATAATAAGGCCAATAATTTCTTCCATTAATGGGGAGCCAGGCAGGAGCCGGTCAGGGAGGGTTAAAGGCACAAATATCTGAGAGTATTTCAGGCTTTAGTTCTTAGGCTTCTATTCTTTTCCCAAGTTACTGCCGGAATGTTCCCCACATGGCTACGGATAAATGGGACTTACAGGGGTCTCTTATCTGACATATTCTCCCTTCTGGGGGTTACGGAACATAAACAGAATTATGGGAATCTGACTTCATTGCTTTATTCCTGTGCAATGATACTGGGGCCCGGCCGCCCCGGCTATAAGTGATTCAAGGGGAGTTCATTTCCAGCCGGCACCAAAGGAAAGGGCTCGGCATTGGGTTGGGTTAGGCAGGGCCCCTTGTTAGGCCAATGGGGAATATACCCGGGTTTCCTAATTATTTATTGCTATGGTTTGTAGACATTGTATGTCCATGTTGCCTTTGATATGTTTGTATCTACAGCCCATGGTTTTACATTTGTGTTTTTTAACTATTAATATTTTTGAAGGCAAAAAGCATCAGACCCCAGTATGACATTTATAAGCACTAATGTACCTCCTATGGGAAAATATCAGCGAGAAATGACAAACTGTATAAAGGGACAAAGTGCCATTAAATACTAAGGTTTCCTCTGATATATATATATATTTCATATTATTTATAGTGGGGGCCACTACTTGTTATAATACAGAGACTCAGTGGGGCAGAGGGATCTGTTTAACCTGTGGATATGATTAATTTATCAGAACAGTATGGCAGCTCCTATACAGTGGTGTGAAAAACTATTTGCCCCCTTCCTGATTTCTTATTCTTTTGTATGTTTGTCACACTTAAATGTTTCTGCTCATCAAAAACCGTTAACTATTAGTCAAAGATAACATAATTGAACACAAAATGCAGTTTTTAAATGAAGGTTTACGTTATTAAGGGAGAAAAAAAACTCCAAATCTACATGGCCCTGTGTGAAAAAGTGATTGCCCCCCTTGTTAAAAAATAACTTAACTGTGGTTTATCACACCTGAGTTCAATTTCTGTAGTCACCCCCAGGCCTGATTACTGCCACACCTGTTTCAATCAAGAAATCACTTAAATAGGAGCTACCTGACACAGAGCAGTAGACCAAAAGCACCCCAAAAGCTACACATCATGCCAAGAAAGAAATTCAGGAACAAATGAGAACAAAAGTAATTGAGATCTATCAGTCTGGTAAAGGTTATAAAGCCATTTCTAAAGCTTTGGGACTCCAGCAAACCACAGTGAGAGCCATTATCCACAAATGGCAAAAACATGGAACAGTGGTGAACCTTCCCAGGAGTGGCCGGCCGACCAAAATTACCCCAAGAGCGCAGAGGCAACTCATCCGAGAGGCCACAAAAGACCCCAGGACAACATCTAAAGACCTGCAGGCCTCACTTGCCTCAATTAAGGTCAGTGTTCACGACTCCACCATAAGAAAGAGACTGGGCAAAAACGGCCTGCATGGCAGATTTCCAAGGCGCAAACCACTTTTAAGCAAAAAGAACATTATGGCTCGTCTCAATTTTGCTAAAAAACATCTCAATGATTGCCAAGACTTTTGGGAAAATACCTTGTGGATCGACAAGACAAAAGTTGAACTTTTTGGAAGGTGCGTGTCCCGTTACATCTGGCGTAAAAGTAACACAGCATTTCAGAAAAAGAACATCATACCAACAGTAAAATATGGTGGTGGTAGTGTGATGGTCTGGGGTTGTTTTGCTGCTTCAGGACCTGGAAGGCTTGCTGTGATAGATGGAACCATGAATTCTACTGTCTACCAAAAAATCCTGAAGGAGAATGTCCGGCCATCTGTTCGTCAACTCAAGCTGAAGCGATCTTGGGTGCTGCAGCAGGACAATGACCCAAAACACTCCAGCAAATCCACCTCTGAATGGCTGAAGAAAAACAAAATGAAGACTTTGGAGTGGCCTAGTCACAGTCCTGACCTGAATCCTATTGAGATGTTGTGGCATGACCTTAAAAAGGCGGTTCATGCTAGAAAACCCTCAAATAAAGCTGAATTACAACAATTCTGCAAAGATGAGTGGGCCAAAATTCCTCCAGAGCGCTGTAAAAGACTCGTTGCAAGTTATCGCAAACGCTTGATTGCAGTTATTGCTGCTAAGGGTGGCCCAACCAGTTATTAGGTTCAGGGGGCAATTACTTTTTCACACAGGGCCATGTAGGTTTGGATTTTTTTTCTCCCTAAATAATAAAAACCCTCATTTAAAAACTGCATTTTGTGTTTACTTGTGTTATCTTTGACTAATAGTTACATGTGTTTGATGATCAGAAACATTTTGTGTGACAAACATGCAAAAGAATAAGAAATCAGGAAGGGGGCAAATAGTTTTTCACACCACTGTACAAAACAACTTCTCCAAAAAAAAAAAGATTTATTTACAGGGAACTCACTTCCAAAATAAATGTTTTAAGCAGGTGATTCCCCCACCCGCAACACAAATATAAAAAACACAAAGAAAGCTTTACAAAAAAACATATGCCTAAGAAAAGATAGGTTCCACAAATCCCTAATGTGTCTGATTTATTTTCTTTTACAAAGCTGCCTAGTCGAACCTGCAGGAGCGGGAGCTGTGCTCTCACCACTATCTCGACTGGTAGAGCTTGTTGGCTCTGTTGGCTTTTGTGCCTGTTGTTGGAGGACAATTTGTTGCTGTAGGAGCAAATTATGTTGAGCCAACAGTGCCAGTTTTTGCCTTTTGAGTTCTACCCGCTCCTCTTGAAGGCTTAACATGGCAGCCTCGTGTTGCACTTTGCATGCCTCGCTGGCCTGCTGGAGGCTTAGCATTAGCCAACTCATGTGCAGCTTGCCGTGCCTGACCTGCATTGTAGGCATTAGTGGCCACACACAAGTCGACATGCATAAGATCTAATTTTCTCATTAAGGCTTTGTAAAGCCTAATTAGGAATTTGTGGAACCTATCTTTCTCAGGTTCCTGGGGGGCTACGTTTAGTGATGGGCGAAAAGTTTCGCCAGGCATGGATTCGCGGCGAATTTCCGCGTTTCGCCATTGGCGGATTGTCTCGCGAAACGGATGAAAAATTTCGCCGCACATCCAAAAATTGTCGCCGGTGTCAAAAAAGAATAGTCGGGTGACAAAATAATAGCCGAACGACAAAATAATAGCCGCGTGTGACGAAACAATAGCTGTGCGACAAAACAATAGTCGCGCCACAAAACAATAGTCGCGGGTGACGAAACAATAGCCGCGTGCGACAAAACAATAGCCGTGCGACAAAACAATAGCTGCGGGCGACGAAACAATAGCCGCACAACAAAATAATAGCCGCGTGTGACGAAACAATAGCCGTGCGACAAAACAATAGTCGCGCCACAAAACAATAGTCGCGGGTGACGAAACAATAGCCGCGTGCGACAAAACAATAGCTGCGGGCGACGAAACAATAGCCGCACAACAAAATAATAGCCGCGTGCGTCAATTTTTTTTGTCGCACAACATTTTCGCCATTTTGCGAATTTTTCGCCGTTTCACAGATCTTTTGAAGTATTTGCGAATTTTTCGGCGAAGCGAAACGGAACAGATTCGCTCATCACTAGCTACGTTATCTCCTCTGGCCTGGGTTGGGTGCTGCTGCTGCTGGGGAATGTTGGCCGGCTCCTCATCTGAGAAGAAGGCCACATCGCTGCCACCTACATGTGACCCTCTATCACTTCCTCCCCACTAAACGTTTCCCCTCCAATTGCAGGATCGCACCATGGGGAGTGGAGCACAGACATGGAGTGTCCACCTTTTGAAAAAAGAAAAAAAGACTTTATTTAATTTTTTGTTATTATGTTCATGATGCCAGACAAACTTCATGGACAATAATGATTGTTATTTTTTGTTAAACATGGCCAAGTTTATTTTGTCAAAAATATTTGTGGACATTGATTCATTCTAAATGAGGCAAAAAGGTAAAATCAAGTTGAAAAGATTGACTGTCCAAACGTACAAGATGAACTGACTGCACCTAACCCAGCAAGGCACACTTGGCCAATAACACCCCTATGTTATTAGCAATACACTGCACTTCTGGAATTGAAACAGCTGCAATATACACAGACACAATTCACTATTATGCCACTGCACAAGCCTGACACAAAACACGGGTCTAACAAAATTTGTTAACAAAAATACCTGGAATGGGAGCAGATGGCAATTGTCTGCGTCTGCTCATGCCAGGTTGTGTTAAAGGACATGTAAAGCCTACATTTGCCTCAATGTATATCAGTTGGGCAGGTCTCCCCCACCCAAATGGCATCATTTGTACTGTATATATCCCCTCCACTTGCCAGCACATCACGTTTTCCTAAACCAAATAGCATCTTTCACCCGGCCATTTTTCCTCTGATACATAATTGGATAGATTTAAATCTGCAAGCAGCATACACACACATACCCTTATTCACCATACATTTCATCAAGAATACAGGCTCACACAGGCACAACTGTCTCTGATAAAAGTTCTGCTTTGTTTGAGCTGAGCTCAGAAGAGTTGGTTGGGAGAAAAAATTTGAAGCAGACAGCTAGAGTTGAGTTTCTATAGGAACCAGCAATGCCATCTCTTCACTGGCTGCTATACTGGGGGTGTGTTTAGTAATGTGAGCTTAGAACAACTGAGCATGCCCACAAGCCAACAGCCAAAGCAAATTCCCGAGGCAGGGGGCTGAGTGGGTTACAGGAGTAGAAGGAAATGTTAGTGATTAAGGAGATGCTGCAGCCTTACTGTTAACCTCTGGACAACAAGTGTGGCAGATATTGAATGATTTCATAGAGGCTGTTCACTGATTCAATTTTTGTGTGGGGGGTTTACATGTCCTTTAAGGATGAATCTGTTAGTGAAAACATTGTTTTACATTAATATTAAGCTTCTCAGCAAATAGTATTGTATTACTGTCATTACACCTACCTTGGCCAACATTCCTTTCTGAATGAAACGTGCCGGACACACCGCTCACACTCTCTGTGTGTATGAAAGGCAGCAGCTCCTCAAATTTGCTAAAATGGACCTTCTTAGCAGGGCTACCTCCAGTTCCAGATCTAAATGAAATATACAAATGGTTGTCTCCAATAAGCAAGCCATAACAACGCACTCACTTTTTGTTACTCATTGTTGCCCCAATCAATTCTCTTTAATTTCAAGTGTAACAATACTAAGGCTCTGACACCAAAACCCTACTAAACTGCTGCAAGTTGCTGCTAAGTGGCCTCACTAATTCCCAGGGCTCTCCCTTATACTCTCTCTGTATTAACCGATGCTTAAACAATAATCCTCCTTGATAAAGGACAGTACAGGGCATTAAGGGGTCCGTTTACTAAAGTGCGTTTAAATTGTGTAAGAGTATAGTCTATGAACAGTCGCTAACTTTAACGCCATAAAAGTAGACTATTTGATAGCAAGAATAGTTGCAGAGTTAATTTTGTGTTGAATATTCGCCGATTCAACGTTTGACTAAGTAGCGATGTGTGTGTAAATGCCAGCGATCATTGCGGAAGCAGGTTATAGTGGCGAATATTTTGGCGACAAAATTAACTTTGCGACTATTCTTGCTATAAAATAGTCTACTTTTATGGCGTTAAAGTCCCCAGTGCAATACTTTCTGCTAATCCCTATGCCAATGTCTATTTTTAGCTTCTCTGTGAAATCAAACCTTCATAATAGTTTAATTACTTACTTTTTCTCATTTTCCTCTAAAAGAAAGAAAATTTGGGATTTTCATCAGAGAGAATAAATTTATCATCTAGAACAATGCAATATTATGTAAAACAATAAAAAGATCAATAAGGGCAATGAGAAATTATTAGGGTGGTGCATTTTCTACTCCTCTAATGCAAACATGGGACTAATTTGAGCGTATAATTTAACGCACCCTTACAATAAATGCAAGTATATATGGTGACTATTCTGACACACAAATAAATAACAAGGTATATTTTGGCAACTATTCGGTCGCAACGTGACATCATTGTAATCTTGTGACACACACGACTTGCGGCCATTTTGACTCAGAGAGCCTGCAGTGACAGAGAGCCTACAGAGACATCTGCTGCCAACATGCCTGGGGTGTCAGAGCTCCGTCTGGAGGAGAGGCGCTACATTGTCCGCTTCCTCCTGCGCTCATCCTATGACACGCAGCCACTGGGGACCATAGGAGTCCATGAGAAGAAGCAGGCTATCCTGCGCAAGCTGATGCAGAGAATGCGGAGGAAGTTCGCCCTTGAGATGGACCTGCGAGATCTTCAGTGGCTGTGGTGCGACATGAAGCGCAGGAACCGCGATTTACTAGTGGAAATAGTGGAAGGTAATTATTGTACTTTATTAATGTTTTAAAGAATACCTTAATTAAAATAATTTGAAATTAATTTTACCTAAAAGTAAAAATGTAAGAAATGGATATTCTATATGTGTGTATATATGCATGTTTTTTTCAAAAACAACAAACAATAAAGTTCACAATAAAGAGGTAATGTTAAATATGTTGTGGCAGTTTGAAAAAATAATACATATACACATATATATATACATCTATTTGCCAAAACATATATACATACGTGTATATATACATATGCATAAATAAGTATATAAAGATCTATATGTATGAATATTTAGATGTATATACTGTATACGTATATATGCATATGTGTGTATATATATATAGACCAAAATGAACAGGTCGCTCCACACAGGACTTATGTAGAACAAAAAGGTTTATTAGTAGATTATAATAAAGACTGACGTTTCAGCTGGTGTTCCAGCCTTTTCTCAAAGTTACAAAACTAACAGAGTAGCAAACAAAAACAATGACGTAAAAGTGACGTGTGAACAGACAAAATACAAATGGGGAAACAAATAAAAGTAAACCGGTCAATAAATAAATCCGGTAAAGTAAACAATAGTCAAAATAGAATGGTATATCCTGTGTATAAATCGCATACAAAAGTGTATAACTATATGCATCCATAAGAAATATAACACTTCATGTATCGCATCGCATAGTGTGTATATAGAGGGACGCCTAATGGATTCTATCCAGTCATACAACCAATGCAATGTTGCATTGAACCAAAAAAGCATAAACAAAAATATAATCAGAAATAAACATAATAAAAAATAATACAAAAAAACACATTATCCATGCCCAGTATAAAGCAATATCCATAAGTGTAACTATGTAACTAAAACAGCATGTGTAAAGATCTGGTAACTGAGATATGATCATACAAATAAATAAATAAAACAAAAAAAGAGAACAGTGCAGAAGGGGAATATTACGGGTGTCCAGGAAACAAAAGGTAAGTCAACTCTCGCAGGAAACATACCGATATGTGTGACCGCTTGTCACATATTTGGATTCAAAGTGAATCCGGCACACAGCTCACAGGAAGCAGGTAGGTGATATGGCACGATCCCCGTTGCTCCATCGGTGGCAGGGACCCTGAAAGTCTCAAGCCCTTATTGTAAATCAGAGGCAAGCAGCACACGGTGTGCCAGAAAAGGACAAAAGCACCAGCGGATGCCGCGCTTGTGATGAAAGACGGAAAGTGCATCGGACTTTCATCTGCCATCCGGATTCCGGAGCCTGCTCTGCTGCTGCCTTTTCCTTTTGCCAGATGAGGTGGGGGAAGCTCCTCACTCTCTCCGCTGGCTTCCTCTGGATGGTATTCCCTGTCTGTGCCCTCAGCGTCAGACACACCAGAGCTACCAAGGTAAAGAGGCCTCTCTGTATCACTGCCGGAGCTGGGTGACACGGCAGTTGGAAGGTGCTCCCTCTTCTTGGCCACCTTTTTACCAGCCACACTGGTCTCCATGATTTTTTTAGATAACTCTCTCTCTGTCTCAAAAAATAGCACTTCTGTGCTCTCCCAGTGCGAATGCGCAAAATGGCACTAGTTTTATGTGCTACCACGTGTGTCAATTCGTGCGTTAATTAGCGCACATGCTAAAAGTAGTGCACACACGTTACTTACCGCGCATTGCATCTAATACGGCACTAAAATAGTATTCGCAACTAAAATAACCCATTCAGCATTGAGCGTAAATTAAGGCAAGTATGCTTTTACTGAATTGCGCGTTGTCGCAAAAAAATTAGACGCGCAAAATTTTTTAACGCATGCTATAAATAGCGCTCGTTTTAACACACTTTAGTGAATCGCCCCTTTTGTGTTTTATTGCCTTGCATGTTAATGAGGGGATATTAGGCCTGTTATAAAGATGAGTTAGGCTGAAAGATAATAGGAATGGCAGATAACTATATTTCTCTCACAAGCATCTGCGGCCCGAATGAACCTGATCTTGATAGATTTGGAAAGCTAAGCAGGGCTTGCCCTGGTCAGTGTTTGGAAGGGAGACCGCTGCGTACAGCAGGGCTCTTAACTCTTTGAATTTTGTCATGGCCATTTTGACTTTAGCTTGCCGCCTTTCTCAACTTTGATTCTCTCTCTTGACTTTTATACTTTGCAATATTATTTCAAACACTTTCAACCAAGTCACCTGTGGCCCGAATGAACCTGATCTTGGTAGAACAGTAAAGCTAAGCAGGGCTTGCCCTGGTCAGTGCTTGGAAGGGAGACAGCTGCGTATAGCAGGGCTCTTAACTCTTTGAATTTTGTCATGGCCATTTTGACTTTAGCTTGCCGCCTTTCTCAACTTTGATTCTCTCTCTTGACTTTTATACTTTGCAATATTATTTCAAACACTTTCAACCAAGTCACCTGTGGCCCGAATGAACCTGATCTTGGTAGAACAGTAAAGCTAAGCAGGGCTTGCCCTGGTCAGTGCTTGGAAGGGAGACAGCTGCGTATAGCAGGTATCTGAACTCTTTGACTTTAGCTTGCCGCCTTTTTATACTTTGATTCTTTCTCCGGAATTTTACATTTCCCAAAGTATTTCAATTTTTTTCAGCGAAATCACCTGAGGCCACACCAACTGAAATCAGTGCTTGTAAGCGAGTATGCCTGTGTATGCTAGGTCTCTTAACTCTTTGAATTTTTTCATGAATTTTGTCTTATCTTTGATTCTTTCTCTGGAATTTTACACTTTGCCAAAATATTTCAAATCTTGCAATCCAAGTCACCTGCAGCCCAAATGAACCTCATCTTGATTGCTCTGGAAAACTAAGCAGGGCTTGTCTTGGTTAGTTCTTGGAAGGGAGACCGCTGCGTACAGCAGGTCTCTTAACTCTTTGAATTTTGTCATGGCCATTTTGACTTTAGCTTGCCGCCTTTCTCAACTTTGATTCTCTCTCTTGACTTTTATACTTTGCGAAATATTTCAAATGCTTTCTACAAAGTCACCTGTGGCCCGGATAAACCTGAACTTGATAGAACTTGAAAGCTAAGCAGGGCTTGCCCTGGTCAGTGCTCGGAAGGGAGACCGCTGCGTATACCAGGTCTCTTAACTCTTTGAATTTTGACTTTAGCTTGCTGCCTTTTTATACTTTGATTCTTTCTCCGGACTTTTACATTTGCCAAAGTATTTCAATTTTTTTCAGCCAAATCACCTGCGGCCACACCATGCAAAATCAGTCCATTGAAGTGAGTGTGCCTGTGTATGCTAGGTCTCTTAACTTTTTGGATTTTGTCAGGGCCCTTTTGACTTTAGCTTGCCGCCTTTCTCAATTTTGATTCTCTCTCTTGACTTTTATACTTTATGAAAGTATTTCAAATGCTTTTTACTAAGTCACCTGTGGCCCGGATGAACCTGATCTTGGTAGACCTGGAAAACTTAGCAAGGCTTGCCCTGGTTGGTGCTTGGAAGGGAGAGCGGTGTGTATAGCCGTTTTCTGAACTCTTTGAATTTTGACTTTAGCTTTTTTGATTCTCTCTCTTGACTTTTATACTTTATGAAAGTATTTCAAATGCTTTTTACTAAGTCACCTGTGGCCCGGATGAACCTGATCTTGGTAGACCTGGAAAACTTAGCAAGGCTTGCCCTGGTTGGTGCTTGGAAGGGAGAGCGGTGTGTATAGCCGTTTTCTGAACTCTTTGAATTTTGACTTTAGCTTTTTATACTTTGATTCTTTCTCCGTACTTTTACATTTGCCATGTAACTTGCCGCCTTTCTCAACTTTGATTCTCTCTCTTGACTTTTACACTTTGTGAAAGTATTTCAAGCATTTTCAACCAAGTCACCTGCGGCCTGAATAAAATTGATCTTGATAGATCTGGAAAGCTAAGCAGGGCTTGCCCTGGTCAGTGCTTGGAAGGGAGACTGCTGCCTAAAGCAGGTCTCTGAACTCTTTGAATTTTGTCATGGCCCTTTTGGCTTTAGCTTGCCGCCTTTCTCAACTTTAATTCTCTCTCTTGACTTTTATACTTTGCGAAAGTATTTCAAGTATTTTCAAGCAAGTCACCTGCGGCCTGAATAAAATTGATCTTGAGAGATCTGGAAAGCTAAGAAGGGCTTGCCCTGGTCAGTGCTTGGAAGGGAGACCGCTGCCTAAAGCAGGTCTCTGAACTCTTTGAATTTTGTCAGTGCCACACCATTCAAAATCAGTCCATTGAAGTGAGTGTGCCTGTGTATGCTAGGTCTCTTAACTCTTTGAATTTTTTCATGGCCATTTTGGCTTTAGCTTGCCATCTCAACTTTAATTCTCTCTCTTGACTTTTATACTTTGCGAAAGTATTTCAAACACTTTCTGCCAAGACACCTGTGGCACAAATGAACCTGAAATACTGGTTTTGTGTACAGCAGGTCTCTTAAATCTTTGAATTTTTTCATGGCCCTTTTGACTTTATCTTTCCGCCTTTCTCAACTTTGTGTCTCTCTCTTGACTTTTACACTTTGTGAAAGTATTTCAAGCATTTTCAAGCAAGTCACCTGCAGCCTGAATAAAATTGATCTTGATAGATCTGGAAAGCTAAGAAGGGCTTGCCCTGGTCAGTGCTTGGAAGGGAGACAGCTGCGTATAGCAGGTATCTGAACTCTTTGACTTTAGCTTGCCGCCTTTTTATACTTTGATTCTTTCTCCGGAATTTTACATTTCCCAAAGTATTTCAATTTTTTTCAGCGAAATCACCTGAGGCCACACCAACTGAAATCAGTGCTTGTAAGCGAGTATGCCTGTGTATGCTAGGTCTCTTAACTCTTTGAATTTTTTCATGAATTTTGTCTTATCTTTGATTCTTTCTCTGGAATTTTACACTTTGCCAAAATATTTCAAATCTTGCAATCCAAGTCACCTGCAGCCCAAATGAACCTCATCTTGATTGCTCTGGAAAACTAAGCAGGGCTTGTCTTGGTTAGTTCTTGGAAGGGAGACCGCTGCGTACAGCAGGTCTCTTAACTCTTTGAATTTTGTCATGGCCATTTTGACTTTAGCTTGCCGCCTTTCTCAACTTTGATTCTCTCTCTTGACTTTTATACTTTGCGAAATATTTCAAATGCTTTCTACAAAGTCACCTGTGGCCCGGATAAACCTGAACTTGATAGAACTTGAAAGCTAAGCAGGGCTTGCCCTGGTCAGTGCTCGGAAGGGAGACCGCTGCGTATACCAGGTCTCTTAACTCTTTGAATTTTGACTTTAGCTTGCTGCCTTTTTATACTTTGATTCTTTCTCCGGACTTTTACATTTGCCAAAGTATTTCAATTTTTTTCAGCCAAATCACCTGCGGCCACACCATGCAAAATCAGTCCATTGAAGTGAGTGTGCCTGTGTATGCTAGGTCTCTTAACTTTTTGGATTTTGTCAGGGCCCTTTTGACTTTAGCTTGCCGCCTTTCTCAATTTTGATTCTCTCTCTTGACTTTTATACTTTATGAAAGTATTTCAAATGCTTTTTACTAAGTCACCTGTGGCCCGGATGAACCTGATCTTGGTAGACCTGGAAAACTTAGCAAGGCTTGCCCTGGTTGGTGCTTGGAAGGGAGAGCGGTGTGTATAGCCGTTTTCTGAACTCTTTGAATTTTGACTTTAGCTTTTTTGATTCTCTCTCTTGACTTTTATACTTTATGAAAGTATTTCAAATGCTTTTTACTAAGTCACCTGTGGCCCGGATGAACCTGATCTTGGTAGACCTGGAAAACTTAGCAAGGCTTGCCCTGGTTGGTGCTTGGAAGGGAGAGCGGTGTGTATAGCCGTTTTCTGAACTCTTTGAATTTTGACTTTAGCTTTTTATACTTTGATTCTTTCTCCGTACTTTTACATTTGCCATGTAACTTGCCGCCTTTCTCAACTTTGATTCTCTCTCTTGACTTTTACACTTTGTGAAAGTATTTCAAGCATTTTCAACCAAGTCACCTGCAGCCTGAATGAAATTGATCTTGATAGATCTGGAAAGCTAAGCAGGGCTTGCCCTGGTCAGTGCTTGGAAGGGAGACTGCTGCCTAAAGCAGGTCTCTGAACTCTTTGAATTTTGTCATGGCCCTTTTGGCTTTAGCTTGCCGCCTTTCTCAACTTTAATTCTCTCTCTTGACTTTTATACTTTGCGAAAGTATTTCAAGTATTTTCAAGCAAGTCACCTGCGGCCTGAATAAAATTGATCTTGAGAGATCTGGAAAGCTAAGAAGGGCTTGCCCTGGTCAGTGCTTGGAAGGGAGACCGCTGCCTAAAGCAGGTCTCTGAACTCTTTGAATTTTGTCAGTGCCACACCATTCAAAATCAGTCCATTGAAGTGAGTGTGCCTGTGTATGCTAGGTCTCTTAACTCTTTGAATTTTTTCATGGCCATTTTGGCTTTAGCTTGCCATCTCAACTTTAATTCTCTCTCTTGACTTTTATACTTTGCGAAAGTATTTCAAACACTTTCTGCCAAGACACCTGTGGCACAAATGAACCTGAAATACTGGTTTTGTGTACAGCAGGTCTCTTAAATCTTTGAATTTTTTCATGGCCCTTTTGACTTTATCTTTCCGCCTTTCTCAACTTTGTGTCTCTCTCTTGACTTTTACACTTTGTGAAAGTATTTCAAGCATTTTCAAGCAAGTCACCTGCAGCCTGAATAAAATTGATCTTGATAGATCTGGAAAGCTAAGAAGGGCTTGCCCTGGTCAGTGCTTGGAAGGGAGACCGCTGCCTAAAGCAGGTCTCTGAACTCTTTGAATTTTATCATGGCCCTTTTGACTTTAGCTTGCCGCCTTTCTCAACTTTGATTCTTTCTTTTGACTTTTATACTTTGCAAAAATATTTCAAATGATTTCTACAAAGTCACCTGTGGCCCAGATTAACCTGAACTTGATATAATTGCAAAGCTAAGCAGGGCTTGCCCTGGCCAGTGCTTTGAAGGGAGACCACTGCGTATACCAGGTCTCTGAACTCTTTGAATTTTGACTTTAGCTTGCTGCCTTTTTATACTTTGATTCTTGCTCCGGATTTTTACATTTGCCAAAGTATTTAAAAAATTTTTCAGCCAAATCACCTGCGGCCACACCATTCAAAATCAGTCCATTGAAATGAGTGTGCCTGTGTATGCTAGGTCTCTTTGAACTCTTTGAATTTTGTCATGGCCCTTTTGGCTTTAGCTTGCCGCCTTTCTCAACTTTGATTCTCTCTCTTGACTTTTATACTTTCTGAAAGTATTTCAAACGCTCTCTACCAAGTCACCTGTGGCCCCCATGAACCTGATCTTGGTAGAACTGGAAAGCTTAGCAAGGCTTGCCCTGGTTGGTGCTTGGAAGGGAGAGCAGTGTGTATAGCCATTTTCTGAACTCTTTAAATTTTGACTTTTGCTTTTTATACTTTAATTCTTTCTCTGTACTTTTACATTTGCCAAAGTATTTAAATTTTTTTCAGCCAAATCACCTGCAGCCACAATATTCAAAATCAGTCCATTGAAGTGAGTGTGCCTGTGTATGCTAGGTCTCTTAACTCTTTGAATTTTGTCATGGCCCTTTTGACTTTAGCTTGCCGCCTTTGTCAACTTTGATTCTCTCTCTTGAATTTTACACTTTGTGAGTGTAAGTGAGTGTAAGTATTTCAAGCATTTTCAAGCAAGTCACCTGCAGCCTGAATTAAATTGATCTTGATAGATCTGGAAAGCTAAGCAGGGCTTGCCTTGTCAGTGCTTTGAAGGGACACTGCTGCCTGAAGCAGGTCTCTTAACTCTTTGAATTTTGTCATGGCCCTTTTGGCTTTAGGTTGCCACCTTTTTCAACTTTGGCAAATGTAAAAGTCCTGAGAAAGAATCAAAGTTGAAAAAGGTGGCAACCTAAAGCCAAAAGGGCCATGACAAAATTCAAAGAGTTAAGAGACCTGCTGTAAACAGTGGTCTCCCTTCCAAGCACTGACCAGGGCATGCCCTACTCAGCTTTCCAGATCTATCAAGATCAGGTTCATTCAGGCCGCAAGGGACTTGGTTGAAAGTGTTTGAAATACTTTCACAAAGTTTAAAAGTCAAGAGAGAGAATCAAAGTTGAGAAAGGAGGCAAGCTAAAGTCAAAATGGCCATGACAAAATTCAAAGAGTTAAGAGACCTAGCATACACAGGCACACTCACTTCAATGGACTGATTTTGCATGGTGTGGCACTGACAAAATTCAAAGAGTTCAGAGACCTGCTTTAGGCAGCGGCCTCCCTTCCCAGCACTGTGTCGGGCTAATTCTGCGTATGTCTAAAAGAATTTAAGGCTCCTTTTTAGTAACAGGAGGAGTCTTAAATAATATATGCCCAACTCTGAATTCGATATCGAGCTTTCCCAATCAATTGCTACAAAGGTGAGAAATCATGACAATTATTTAATAAAATAATTAATTTATTTAAATATGCATATGACAAAAAAATTACTTCTTATAAAAAATCCATTAAACACTCCCTGATATACTTTCAATAATTAATCAAAAGGAGAATTGACCAATAGACATTATTCAATAAATGGCAAGCATCCACAAGATAATATATGTACGTTCACTTTCAATACTTAATAATAAGGTAATTAAATATGTTGAATCAAAGGAAGGGTAAATGATTGATTTTGAGGTCTTAAGGAATTCTATCCTTAAATTTTCTTATTTCTCCATTAAATCGCTAACTTGGATATCATATATGTGTTAATGAAAAATAAAATGGACCCAAATTAAACAGATTATTCCCAGTTTGCAACTCTGGGAAAGTCAATGTTTAGGGTAAGACTATAATATACATAGGAATAATAAATATCCAAGCATACAACCTAATCGAGAAAAAGTATAACAAAATTTATATTTACCAGAGTAGAGTTTTCTTGTAATTGAGAGTAGTTTCTCCTTCTTCTTCCAGTTTTTAGATCTCTTTAGATTCTCTTTTTCAGGTTCTTTCTTTTAGATCCCTCTTTTCTTTTTTTTTTTATCCGTCCTCCCGTCTCCTAACTTATCCCTCATCTCTATCTAAAACTCCACCTCTGGGATTTATCAACTAGCCAACTGGCATCAAAGGGCAGTCTTTAAGTTAAACTATCACCAGTTGATTTAAATATTTATTACAGTGACCTCTGGACCCGTAATGTCCTCCACCATCTGTGGATGTCACTGTTTCCTCAATATTGTGGTCT
This sequence comes from Xenopus tropicalis, assembly GCF_000004195.4. Taxonomy (NCBI): domain Eukaryota; kingdom Metazoa; phylum Chordata; class Amphibia; order Anura; family Pipidae; genus Xenopus; species Xenopus tropicalis. Next base: position 3,503,370 of record NC_030682.2, read on the forward strand.
GAAAATATTCAGAAAATATAAAATAACTTTTGACCTTCCTTAATTCGATGTTACACACTATTGTTGACATTGCTCCACACTAGAACAATGCTGTGTAACTACTTAATACCTTAGTACACATACAATATATGTCATTGGTCTGTCCTTGATTAATTATTACCCTCTCAACAGGTATGCTCTATATTGTGGAGAGTTTGTAAGATCCTTCAAGGTGTTCTCATCTTATTCACCTAGACACCAAGGATTATATAACCTTTGATATTTGCTTTAACCCAAAGGTTATACATCTGGGCTAGTAATCCGATACAAACCTCCTTTTCAACACATATGTTTCTGATCAACTAAACAAAATAACATTCATTATTTATTCCTATATGATTCATCAAAAAGCATAATATCATTCATGAATAATAGAAAATATTCTATTAAGTAACATAATCACGTTATCATTAACAAATCAGAATATTCTTGTAATTAATAATTATCTTATCTGAAAATCCGACAAATCCCCCTTGTTTTTCTAAAATGTTTCCTATAATATGAACATTTTAGGAAAATTACTTAGGGTTTTCAAACTCTTCCTTCATCATACTCATTATGTAAACTTGATCGGCGAGATTTAAGCCATAGTTTATCTAGAGTCTTTTTGATGATCTTTATCCAATGAATTGCTAAGATGGTGATTACAGTTAACCATCCTACTATAATTGTGATCAATATACTCCATATATAGTTTTCCCACCATGACCAAACAGAAGGAAACAGTATTTCGTCATCAGTTGGTGAAAATTGTGGAGTATCCATGGTAATATTATGTTTTTTTATAACCATACGGATGGTATGGCTGGGCTTATTGTCCAACAAAAATTTTAAATCCGGACTTATGGTAATTTCCTGATTTTGGAATGCATCAATGCTTTCCACCTCTCCTTCAATGTCTTCAATGTTCACAGGATATAATGTGCGATTTCCAATTACAACTCTGGAATTAGGGGGTACTTTGATAATCGATACATGAGTTGGTATAGCAATAATTTTTGCCATAATGTGGTCCTTAGAAAAAACAGTTAGGTCAGGTAAACGAGTACTAACGAGCCATTTGTCTTTTATTAAAACTGCATTCACCCAATCTTTCTCCTCGATTTTAGACAAAGTTACCTGGCATTTTTCTGATCCATGTTTCTCAAAGTCAAGTCCGCACAAAGCATTAGTTGTATCATAATTAAATGGGTCACCTTCACATTGAAAGTTATTATCTCTAAAAATTGCACAATTATTTAGAATAGGAACAGATAGCCAGTCCGGTCTCCAAGATTGATATGCCACGATATCAGGGGTTTGGATCTTAACATGAATATTATCTCTCCATGTACCTACATTGTGGATTTTTTTCATTTGAAATATATTGTTCCTATTGACCACTGGAATTGATAGTAAAAAGCAGATTTCCATTTTAACAGGATCAATGTATAATGGTATGGCAACTCCCATATTAAACGCTAAGTTCATTTGGATATCCTCTACTTTATCTCCATCTGCATTTTGTAACATCTTGCGAATAATCTCGTATGATACAAAATAGAGAGGAATTCGCCCTTCTCTCAGGTCTTGCATTCCACTTTGCACCTCGTCATGGAAAACTTGAAGTTGAAAGTCGATACGCTCCTTTAGCAAAATCAGTTCTTGTTTAAACAGTTCATGACTTTGGTGAAGATTTATCGAGTGGTTTAATAATTTAGAGTGCAAGTTCGTAGCAATGACAGTGTCTTCCACAACGGTATACAAGTCTGTTAAATCTTTCTTTTGTCTTTCCATCTCCACATGAATATGTTGTAAATTAGTTTTTAATGAATTAATCTCAGATTCCATGGTTTTAAGGGATATGGAATTAGCGATTGTTACTCCGGTTGCAAACACATTTCCTACTACTGCAAAGATTATAGCAGCAACAACAGCAGAAATAAACCGTTTTGGTCTTTGGTTTGACGAAAAAGGCTCTCTGATTAAAGTTTTCCGGGTTTGCTCCAGGATTTGAGTAATCCACTTTTGTGAATATTCAATATGCAGCTGGTACCATGTTTGAATCTCCGGTGATCGAATATTGGATACGTTGACTTGTCTTTCGATGACACAACGTGGATCTAGGCTCATATAAATCTTCTGGGACAAGATTCTCTTGTTGGTCATGATGAATCCCGCTGTATCCTGTAGCATGATCCCGGATGATGGACCCGGCATCACAATCAGCTCAGCGTGTAACTCTTTCCCCAAGATCAGGACTGCATATAAAATAGCGATCATCTTGGATGGCATCTTTGTACCTATAGATAATCAAAAGAAATCATTAGGTTCAGCCGTCATATATACTTAGCAAGTTTCAGTTCACTGAGAAGATAAAGGATATTTAGAAGGTTGAGAGAGACATAGGCATATCATGATACAACATCTATATACAATATTAATCTCTACTTCTATCTTTAACTAAAATCTCTTGATTTCTTACTACTCAGCTCTCGACTTGCTCTATTCTCCGAAGCTGTTGGCTAGGATGACAAACACGTAATTGGTTAATGTGCACCCATTTTTCAACAAAATCATCCCCCTTAGGAATTTTAACTTTATAAACCACAGGAGATAATTTATCAGTGATTATATATGGACCTTTCCAGGAAGTTAAGAATTTCCTTTCCTTTACTTGGTCTCTGGCAAAGTTATAAAGATAAACTTTATCATCAACCTGATATTCCTTTTGAGTTGTTTTTAGATCATAGTACGTTTTTGTACTTACTGCAGCTTTCTCAATATTTCTTTGAGCAAACGCAAAAGCATGCTGTAGATGCTTTCGTAAATTTTCTACATATTGATGTGCAGTCATTGCATTCATCAAATTGTGATCTGTGGTTCTGTAAAGTAAATGTTGAGGTAATACCATTTTTCTACCCGTAATCATCTCAAATGGAGAAATTTTGGTTGCCGCACTCGGGGTGGCTCTAATAGCCATGAGAACTAGTGGTAACTTGACATCCCAGTCTTTACCAGATTCTTTGACAAACTTTTTCAGAATGTTTATGATTGATTGATTGTAACGCTCTACTCCACCACTAGAAGCTGGTCTGTAAGCTATGTGTAGCTTCCTTTTTACTCCTAGAATTTCCCACATCTTAGTCATTATTTCGCTGGTGAAGTGACTTCCGCGGTCAGATTCAATACGTTGGGGAAGACCAAATCTGGAAAATATATGGTTAATGAGCAGTGATGCGCATACACTAGAACTACACGTCTTACATGGCAAACATTCTACCCATTTTGTAAATAAACAAGTTACAGTTAGCATATACCGGTTTCCTTTTGAGGATGTTGTTACTGGTCCAATGAAATCAATTTGGAGGTCTGACCATGGCATGGATATTCCTCTTTTCATCAGCGGTGCCCGGTGATTGGGTCCTTGTGGCTGGAATTGAGGACATATCAAACATCCTTGACAATAAGTCCTGACATCCTGTAACATGTGTGGCCAATAAGCATAATCCCTTAACAATTCATATGTTATTTTCTCTCCTCGATGACCAGCTGTCGGGGCATCATGAGCATGTTGTAACATCAAACCCCGATATGCTGCGGGTACTACCCATTGTGTAATACCATTTTTCGAGGTTCGTATCAGCAATCCATCTTGTAATGAAAATTGGGACTCGCCTTTCACCAAAATACGTAACTCCTCTTTATCAGCACATTCTTCCATAGTTATGGGATGATCCTTTGGATTTTGAATATATTTATAAAATAAACCAATAATGGGATCCCCTTTCTGACTCTCAATGAGATCTTCGCTAGGGGAATCTTGGCTCCACATTGCCACATTAGGTTGAGACTCCTTTTGGGTCTGACTCCTGGTTGTGGCATTCACTTGGATAGTTCCCATGAGGTCATCAATATCCAAGATCTCTCCCTCCATGGCTGCTTTCTTGGCAAGGGAATCTGCTAAGTCATTTCCATCTTTATCTGCACCTGAATGTTTCGAATGACCCCTTACCTTCTTCCAATATATGTTAAGGCTGTGGGTAGTAACTAATTCATCGATTTTACAAAACAACTTACCATGTTTGACTGGTTTCTTATTACTTCTCATCATATTGGATCTTTTCCATCCGGGAAAATATTCCACAAAGCTGTTCCGAACATAATCGGAATCTGTAATTAAAACAAATTCTTTAATATCATATTCAATAGCCATTTGTACGGCTTTGTACACAGCAGCAAGCTCTGCGACTTGGCTACTTTTGGAACCAATCTTGTATCCTGTGGATATCTCTGGGAATACATTATTCCATACTATCCCAATACCTGCAACTAGCATCTTTTCAGCTTCTTCTGTATGGAAAGAACAGCCATCAACATATACACATGGTAATGATTTGCAGTATTCTTCTTCATATGATTTATATGGAGATAGTGATTGTTCCTCCAGAAAGTCATTTTCTGGTGACTCATCTTTGTGTTCAACATTAATACAATCATGGAGTTCAGCTAATCCTTGAGCAACTGGATTTTTAGTATCCTGTTTATATCTGATCTCCAATGGCCATCCCATAAGGGACATTGTCCATGCAGTTATCCTACTATTTGACAGGTTTCCATCCTTTAATCGACCACTCTGTAAATATTGTAGTGATTGATGTGCAGTTTCCACAATTATCTTTTCACCTTGAATAAAACTCCTGAAATATTGCAAAGCCCATACAGTTGCTAATAATGCTTTTTCACAGTTATTAAATTTTATTTCAACTGATGATAATGACTTGCTGGCATAAGCGATTATTTTATTCAGTTTTTCTTGTTTTTGGAAAAGAACCGCACTTACACTTTTGTTGGTAAAACCTGTTTCGATATAGAAGGGTTTTCCACCTTCTGGATATGCAAGGCATGGAGCCTGGATAAGCTTAGTTTAAGTTCAGATATTGCTTGATCGTGACATTCATCCCATTTCCATTTTGCTCCTTTCTTCAGCAACTGCAAAAGAGGTTTTGTAATTTCTGCATAGTTGTCTATGAACTTACGTGAATAATTCATCATACCCAGGAACGATCTTCCTGTGGATTGATTCCTTCGGCAGTAATTTCATGTCCAAGGAAATTTACCTTAGATCGGCACCATTGAGCCTTCTGTAAAGAAAGTTTAACACCTGCCTTCTTTAGTTGATTTAATACATATCTCAATTCTGCAATATGTTCTTCAAAAGTTGTATTTTTTATCAATATGTCATCCACATATGATAATGTACCTCGTTCAGCAGCATCAGGCATGGCTTTGTGCATGAATACAGCAAACTCATGGCCTGCATTAATGTATCCGAAAGGTAATCAGGTCCATGCATATTGTTGCTTTCCAAATGTAAAGGCTAGTTTATATTGATCCCTTTCATCTATTTTAATTGTCCAATATCCTTGTGCACAATCAAGGGCGGTAAAAATTTTAGACCCTTGGATTTGTGCCAAGCATTGGTCAATGTATGGTACAGGCCAACCAGACATGTAGACTTGTTTGTTCAACTGTCTCAAGTCTGAGCAAAGACGAAACTGACCATTGGGTTTAAGGACTCCAAGTATTGGATGATTAAAAGAACTATGTACTGGGCGGATGATACCCTTCTTCTCCAGATTTTTAACGATTTCCGAGAGTGACTCATAAGCCGCTAACGGAAGTCGGTATTGTTTAATAAATACAGGGGGTGCATCTGGATCGGTCTGGATTCTTGTAACATGTAGGTTAGTTTCCCCGCAGTCATAAGAATCCTTGGCAAACATATCCTGGAATTCCCAAAATAGTTCTTTTAGCTGTTGTCGTTCTGATTCATCAGAACATGCATCAGCTATAGAGAGTTGCTCTTCCACCCGCTCTTGAAATTCTGGGAAAATTTCAGGTTGATTTACCTCATAAGCTTCTTCAAGCTTGCTGGTCAGGTCATCTGGGGTGTGATATATCTGATCTTTCCCCTGTTGGAATGACTCATACTCACCTTTCTCGATTTCATGGTTAAAGATCAATGATGTCTCCTCAACTTAACATGTACCATCCTCAGGATTGAAAGGATAAACAGAATGAATACTGAACAATCCCTCAGGTGTTGAAAAGCAATGTTGATCCACCATTTGTTCTTCTGTTAGATATTCGTCAGGTATTAATCCAATTATATCATTTTGGAACCCAAAAGTATAATATTCTGAATCGATGGCTAGGCCAATCATTGTGTCCTCTTGTAACATAATGTTATAAGGACTCATGTTATCGATAACCATATATAATGGATCCTGATGAATATTTATTATAGGATTCGGTTTTACCTTCAATCCAAATTGTTGCATTCGATTGGATAAGCAAATTAATGCATCTGGATTCCTCAGCTTTTGCCCTTTCTTTACTCGAATGGGTAAAAGAAATGATTTACATCCCCCAGGGACTTTTACCTTTCCGGCGACTAAGATATCCACTGCATAGGGTATTCGTTGTCCCCATCTCAAGGCTTGTTCTTTATCCTGGAATTCCTCTGGATTCCCTGATAGTCTGGACCACAAAACATTATTGATCAAATCAACCTGTATGGCAAATCGATGTATAATGTCATTTCCTAAATATATTTGATATTGTGGTTCCTTTAACACATTGAAAACGTGTTCCGCAGATTTGTTTCCTAGGGAGATAGATAAAATGCATTTTGCAATCACATTTTGACTCTGGTCATCTTTATCCAGGTCATAAACCCATTCCTGTAAGGAAGAAAATTTAATCATCTGAGGATTTGTAACCTGCTTTAGAAGTCCTAAACTTATATAGCTGACTTCGGACTTGAGATCCAGCTTGGCATATTTCACCCGGGCAATATTATTTACCTGTACGGGAACCAGCATAGTATCATTGGTCTTCTCGATTTTAACCAATGATTGGATATGTCTGGTTATGCCTGCTACTTCCCGATTTCCCCCTTTAAGAGAAATGGTTAACACATCATCCTCTAGGATTATTTTTTCAATTTTGTCCTTTTGGATATTAATGATGTGGAAGGAAGTATTAATACTCTCTTCAGGTTTACCGTTTTTTAGGATTGAGACATCTGGTACCTGACTGTTCCGGAAATGGATTTCGACAGAATTAGGTCTTTCTTCAATCATATGGCAACTATTTTGCGGTTTTGCATTGTGGGAACGTTCAAAAGAGATTGGGGTTTTTACCTGAGTCCATATTGCTTCATTAATAAAGTCAATTATGGATCTTAACCTTTTGAGCAGATCAATTCCAATGATCAGCCGATCATATGGAAGATCTACAATCAATGTTGGATGTCTAATGGTCTTTTTACCAATCTTATATGTCAGCCAGGACTTGCCTTTCACTTGTAGACTATCACCACCTACACTTACCAGAGATCCATCAAATACCGTCAATCTCGGTTTATTCTTTGAGGACTCTAAGATCTGTTGGAAATAGCTGAAAGACAAAATAGTGACCTGAGATCCAAGTATCCAATAAACCTTGGATTGGTCCGACACATCCATCCGGGAGACAAATATCTATAAAATACCGGCCATCTAACTGTAAGAGATTACAGAGGAAATTGGAGTGTTTTATCATCTGTTGATTTAAAAAGTGATCTCTCTGCAGCGTCAGGATATTTGGAGATTGCTCCTCCTTGTTCTGCCTGCAGGGCATTTGTGTTCCTATGGATTCTATTAATGGAACAGACTGAACCGAAGGTACTTCACACACTGGTTCAAATAACACCGGATTATAAGAATTGTCCTTATTAGGCTGTAAAACAGATGAAATATTAGATTTTCCCTTCCCGGCCCTGAATTCAGGGTCGGGGCAATGCAAAACATGATCATTGACTGTATTTAATTCTTTCCTGTCCATTTCTATATAGCAATTTGGTTCTGCTTCCTTTATTTGGCGGAGCTTGGCCCCGCTTTTTCCTCTAAAAAAACTTCAGGTTGTTTTCCTGCAGAAACTTGAGATAATTTACTTACAATGTCAGTTAACTTGGAAACCTGATCTGCAAGCTGATCAAATCTGCTAGGTCTACCTGGGTTTTGATTCCGTGGACCATTTTGGTTCCCTGTGGGTGATTTACCCCTGGGTGAATCTGGTGATTCCTGCCCTTTTCTCCATTGCTGCCTGGGCCTATTGTTCCAACGTCTGTATCCCTGGGGATCCCGGTATCCTTGGTAACCCCCATATCTTTGGTTACCTCGGTATCCTTGGTAACCCCCATATCTTTGGTTACCTCGGTATCCTTGGTAACCTTGGTTGAAACGAGGACGGTAATCTTGGCTTCCAGAACCTGAACTATTTCCTTCTGACCCCTTGGCAATTTGAGGTTTAGTGTTTCTGGTATTTAGTTGTTTTTGGTTTTGTTGATTAGGTCCATTGGCTAAAGGTATTTTCTTTGGCTGGGACTCAAACTTTAAATGAGGTTTTACCCCGGACTCATCAACATTGTGCTCTGGGAATTTTTTAAATTTCCTATCATTTAAGTTTTGGCCCTCACTAATGTTAAACAGCAAAGTTGCTGATGTTACCAGTCTTTCTAGAGGGTTTTCAAAATCCAGATCATGAGCTAGACTTAATTTGATTTGGGTTGGTAAGGCCTCATAGAATACCTGTTTAAATTCCACAGATTCCCAATCGGGGTTTCTGTAAGCTAAACCATAGGCATTTTTAAGTACAGAGAGAAATTCTCGAGGGCTTTGATTAGATCTACATGTGAGTTTATAAATTTCTCTCTTTGCGGCAGTGGTAGTTCGATAGGGCCCAAATTCTGATTTAATTTCATGTAGGACTGACTGCCATTTGGTGATTCCTCTCTCTTTAAAGGAGGAAAAGTAATGACGGTATCTGTCATCAAAGGCCCATGGAAGAAACCTGATTTTGTCTGCCTCAGATAATTTTAATGAATCCATAGTAGATTCATATAGTTCTAAGTGGTTTGCAATTTGGGAAGAACCTTTCTTAGAAAATTTTGGTATAGCAGTATTCAAAAATTTAATTATGCTGGCAGAATTTTGTTTTTCTTTAGGAGATTGGGGATTTTTCCCTTTTGAACCCCTCTTATGGGTATTCTTCCCCCTGTTTGGGAAAGGACCGGATCCCCATGCTCTCTCATCACTCTCAACTTCACTTGCATCAGTATTGGAAACACTACTTCTATGGGATACATTTGACATAGGTGTTTGATTTCGCACATTCCTCACATTCCTCTCTGGGGACGTGTCTGAAGAAGAATCTCTAAGGACCCTTGTTCTGTGATTACCTATAACGGTGGTCACAGCTTGGCAAGCTTCAGCCAACCGGCCCAAAACATCTTGTGCCTCTGAATCAACATTATCAATTGGTTTGGCTCTAGAAATATATGGTGCCCAATTTTTATATTGGGGAGTGATTATTGGAGGATCAGGAGATCTCTCCACACCATATACACCTGACTGTTGACTTTTAATGTACTGTTGCCGTAATTCTTCGAAATCCTTTCTGAGCTTACAGTATGCTATGCGACTACGTTCAGCATCAGTTTCTAAATCCCTAATAAAAGCTTCCTTGTTTGAGATATCTATCTCTAATTGGTTTTTATCAGATTTCATATGTTGGATATCTGATTCTATCTCATGTAACTGAGACATCAATTTTTCTACATTTTCTTTTCTAGCTTTTGATAGGGTATCTACCTCCATTAATGCATATAAAACAGGAGGTAGAGCACATATTAATTTTTTCTCTTTGTCTGAACTGTTAGAGGCTAAGTTCATACATGTTAAATAGCGTTCAACCAGGCCGTCTGTTGCCCAGATATCATTAAGGTCTGCTCTAGCATTTCTCTTCAAATCATTAATCCAAACATCCATCCCTATATCAAATTTTACCCGTGTATATATGAATTCAACAATTCTGTGGATCATTTGCTCTGGGGTATTCCCATTCTCACTGCTTGCAACACTCATGGTCTCAATTAATTAATTAAAAAAAAAATTAGCTTGACAGAAGTATTGGAATGGTTTTTCACTATTTGTACCAATATGAGAAAATAATCTCGATCTCAGCAGTGCCTCCAAATATATGTCGGGCTAATTCTGCGTATGTCTAAAAGAATTTAAGGCTCCTTTTTAGTAACAGGAGGAGTCTTAAATAATATATGCCCAACTCTGAATTCGATATCGAGCTTTCCCAATCAATTGGTACAAAGGTGAGAAATCATGACAATTATTTAATAAAATAATTAATTTATTTAAATATGCATATGACAAAAAATTACTTCTTATAAAAAATCCATTAAACACTCCCTGATATACTTTCAATAATTAATCAAAAGGAGAATTGACCAATAGACATTATTCAATAAATGGCAAGCATCCACAAGATAATATATGTACGTTCACTTTCAATACTTAATAATAAGGTAATTAAATATGTTGAATCAAAGGAAGGGTAAATGATTGATTTTGAGGTATTAAGGAATTCTATCCTTAAATTTTCTTATTTCTCCATTAAATCGCTAACTTGGATATCATATATGTGTTAATGAAAAATAAAATGGACCCAAATTAAACAGATTATTCCCAGTTTGCAACTCTGGGAAAGTCAATGTTTAGGGTAAGACTATAATATACATAGGAATAATAAATATCCAAGCATACAACCTAATCGAGAAAAAGTATAACAAAATTTATATTTACCAGAGTAGAGTTTTCTTGTAGTTGAGAGTAGTTTCTCCTTCTTCTTCCAGTTTTTAGATCTCTTTAGATTCTCTTTTTCAGGTTCTTTCTTTTAGATCCCTCTTTTCTTTTTTTTTTTATCCGTCCTCCCGTCTCCTAACTTATCCCTCATCTCTATCTAAAACTCCACCTCTGGGATTTATCAACTAGCCAACTGGCATCAAAGGGCAGTCTTTAAGTTAAACTATCACCAGTTGATTTAAATATTTATTACAGTGACCTTTGGACCCGTAATGTCCTCCACCATCTGTGGATGTCACTGTTTCCTCAATATTGTGGTCTGAAAATATTCAGAAAATATAAAATAACTTTTGACCTTCCTTAATTCGATGTTACACACTATTGTTGACATTGCTCCACACTAGAACAATGCTGTGTAACTACTTAATACCTTAGTACACATACAATATATGTCATTGGTCTGTCCTTGATTAATTATTACCCTCTCAACAGGTATGCTCTATATTGTGGAGAGTTTGTAAGATCCTTCAAGGTGTTCTCATCTTGTTCACCTAGACACCAAGGATTATATAACCTTTGATATTTGCTTTAACCCAAAGGTTATACATCTGGGCTAGTAATCCGATACAAACCTCCTTTTCAACACATATGTTTCTGATCAACTAAACAAAATAACATTCATTATTTATTCCTATATGATTCATCAAAAAGCATAATATCATTCATGAATAATAGAAAATATTCTATTAAGTAACATAATCACGTTATCATTAACAAATCAGAATATTCTTGTAATTAATAATTATCTTATCTGAAAATCCGACAACTGACCAGGGCAAGCCCTGCTTAGCTTTCCAGATCTCTCAAGATCAATTTTATTCAGGCCGCAGGTGACTTGCTTGAAAATACTTGAAATACTTTCACAAAGTGTAAAAGTCAAGAGAGAGAATCAAAGTTGAGAAAGGCGGCAAGCTAAAGTCAAAATTCAAAGAGTTAAGAGACCTGCTGTACACAAAACCAGTATTTCAGGCTCATCCGTGCCGCAGGTGTCTTGGTAGAAAGTGTTTGAAATACTTTCACAAAGTTTAAAAGTCAAGAGAGAGAATCAAAGTTGAGAAAGGCGGCAAGCTAAAGTCAAAATTCAAAGAGTTAAGAGACCTGCTGTACACAAAACCAGTATTTCAGGCTCATCCGGGCCGCAGGTGTCTTGGTAGAAAGTGTTTGAAATACTTTCACAAAGTTTAAAAGTCAAGAGAGAGAATCAAAGTTGAGAAAGGCGGCAAGCTAAAGTCAAAATTCAAAGAGTTAAGAGACCTGCTGTACACAGGCACACTCACTTCAATGGACTGATTTTGAATGGTGTGGCCGCAGGTAATTTGGCTTAAAAATATTGAAATACTTTGGCAAATGTAAAAGTCCTGAGAAAGAATCAAAGTTTTTAAGCCAAATCACCTGCGGCCACAATATTCAAAATCAGTCCATTGAAGTGAGTGTGCCTGTGTATACCAGGTCTCTTAACTCTTTGAATTTTGACTTTAGCTTGCTTCCGTTTTATACTTTGATTCTTTTTACAGACTTTTACATTTGCTAAAGTATTTCATTTTTTTTCAGCCAAATCACCTCTTAACTCTTCGAATTTTGTTACGGCCATTTTGACTTTAGCTTGCCGCCTTTCTCAACTTTGATTCTCTCTCTTGACTTTTATACTTTGTGAAAGTATTTCAAACAGATTGATCTAGAAAGCTAAGCAGGGCTTGTGCTGGTCAGTGATTGGAAGGGAGACCACTGCGTACAGCAGGTCTCTGAACTCTTTGAATTTTGTCATGGCCATTTTGACTTTAGCTTGCCGCCTTTCTCAACTTTGATTCTCTCTCTTGAATTTTATACTTTGTGAAAGTATTTCAAACACTTTCTGCCAAGACACCTGTGGCCCGAATGAACCTGAAATACTGGTTTTGTGTACAGCAGGTCTCTTAAATCTTTAAATCATGGCTCTTTTGGCTTTAGCTTGCCACCTCATGTTTGATTCTTTTTTTCCGGAATTTTACACTTTGCCAAAGTATTTCAAAATTTTTCAACCAACTTAGCTGCCGCCCAAATGATCTGTGTAGGAGGAGGATCAGTGACATAGGTGGGCAGGCTGGAGGTGGGGCTGCAGAATCCCTGTGTGTATGGGCAATAACAGCCTGGCTTGGTTAGGGATTTTGGGCAGGTTGAGGGTAGGCTGGAGGTAGAATGACAGGGAGACTGGTAAATTCCCAATACTGGCTCCGGCCTTGCCTGGTATTTTACTAACTAGACTGGCAAATTACTGGCCAGGTAGCAACCCTACCCCTGACAAGTCAATAACAATATCAATGACAATATAACAATAAAACAAGATATAAAGATATAAAAAAAAAACTAAAATTAGCAGAATAAGCACTCCTGTGGGGCCCCTCGGTATAGTACAATATACAAACAGATATTTATGGGAGCAGTGTAACTCAGTATATGTGAGACACTTACACCAGTGAGTAGAGCACAAACCCATATAACATAAGCTCCTCCCCCCAAGGATACCAGCTGACTCTTATCGTTACACTGCAATATGAAGTTGCACAAGTTTGTATAATTCCCCCACTGTAGTAGTGACCCTAATAAGCTTTGTAGGTGAGTGTTAGGCCCCAATGTCTGGCCTCCTTCTAGCCATAATATTGCCCCAGTTAGCTGATAGCACTCTATTAATAATGTGCTTAGCTATAGTTCAACTACTACATAATAGGCGTAGCCATGTGATTCAGCCACTTCAGAACTTGATGCAGACAGGCTGCTTGTATAGTATGATATGTCGGCCTTATGAGCAGTATCCTAGTTAGCTGTAGTTCAACTACAACATACATGAGTACTATGTGCAAACAAAAGGGATCAGTTACATATTGGTACATCAGGGGGATCATCATTTATTTATATGATGTATTATGTGTCTACGGGGTGTTGGACTGGGGTGTCCAGGGTCCAGCAGGGCTGCCCCCCCAGGAGCCCCTCAACTACTTTATGTAAAGTTGTGAAATTTCATGTTGCAGTGTAATGAAGAGAATCAGCTGGTATCCTTGGGGGGAGGAGCTTAAGTTAGATGGTTTATACTATGGATACACTGAATCCCGGATTCCATTTGGGATTCGGACGAATCCAGGCTTTTTTCAAGGATTCAGTTTCAGGTGAATTCACGGTCCCGGGCGAACTGAATCCGAATCATAATTAGCATAAATTAGCATATGTTAATTAGCTTTTGGAAAGGGTTAAATAGTCAATTTTTGCTGCGCGGAGCCCGTGCATACGTTACTTAGGATTCGGATTCAGTTCAGGATTTGAATCCTTCAAAGGGGGTTCAGTGCACCCCTGGTTTATACTGTACTCACGGGGTGCGTATCTCAGATATACTGAGTTACATTGCTGCTATAAATATCTGCTGTATTGTACTTTACCCAGGGGCCCCTCACCCATAAGTAGTTATGCTGCTAATATTAGGGGTTAATATGATACCATTAAGAGATTGGGGCCGATTCACTACAGGTCATTAATGCTTAACTCATAGTTTTATGCGTTAAACAGTGTTTGCTAATTAAGTACCGATTCATCAAAGTCATTTTGCATGCGTTACTACTCATATTGCATACGCAATAATCCCGATTATTTCAAAGAGAAATTTCCATCACATTGTGGTAATTATCTAATAGAAATAATAATAATGCATAATTCACAGACATATTTGAAGCGTTAAACACCTGAAATATCACAATAATCTGTGCTAATATTAACACCTACTAGGAGTAGGTGTTACTCAAAAGTATGTGATTGTCCTAGAGGGATCTAGAGTCAACTTGAGTCAACTCTAGAGGGATTAGTTAGGCGCTATAGGGTACATAGAGCAGCAATCTATAGCCTGTATGGGGTACTGGGGCCTTACCCGCAGCCACTAACCCCCAGCAATCTATAGCCTGTATGGGGTACTGGGGCCTTACCCGCAGCCACTAACCCCCAGCAATCTATAGCCTGTATGGGGTACCGGGGCCTTACCCGCAGCCACTAACCCCCAGCAATCTATAGCCTGTATGGGGTACTGGGGCCTTACCCGCAGCCACTAACCCCCAGCAATCTATAGCCTGTATGGGGTACTGGGGCCTTACCCGCTGCCACTAACCCCCAGCAATCTATAGCCTGTATGGGGTACTGGGGCCTTACCCGCTGCCACTAACCCCCAGCAATCTATAGCCTGTATGGGGTACTGGGGCCTTACCCTCAGCCACTAACCCCCAGCAATCTATAGCCTGTATGGGGTACTGGGGCCTTACCCTCAGCCACTAACCCCCAGCAATCTATAGCCTGTATGGTGTACTGGGGCCTAACCCGCAGCCCCTAACCCCCAGCAATCTATAGCCTGTATGGGGTACTGGGGCCTTACCCACAGCCCCTAACCCCCAGCAATCTATAGCCTGTATGGGGTACTGGGGCCTTACCCGCAGCCGCTAACCCCCAGCAATCTATAGCCTGTATGGGGTACTGGGGCCTTACCCACAGCCACTAACCCCCAGCAATCTATAGCCTGTATGGGGTACTGGGGCCTTACCCTCAGCCACTAACCCCCAGCAATCTATAGCCTGTATGGGGTACTGGGGCCTTACCCACAGCCGCTAACCCCCAGCAATCTATAGCCTGTATGGGGTACTGGGGCCTTACCCGCAGCCGCTAACCCCCAGCAATCTATAGCCTGTATGGGGTACTGGGGCCTTACCCGCAGCCGCTAACCCCCAGCAATCTATAGCCTGTATGGGGTACTGGGGCCTTACCCACAGCCACTAACCCCCAGCAATCTATAGCCTGTATGGGGTACTGGGGCCTTACCCGCAGCCACTAACCCCCAGCAATCTATAGCCTGTATGGGGTACTGGGGCCTTACCCGCAGCCACTAACCCCCAGCAATCTATAGCCTGTATGGGGTACTGGGGCCTTACCCTCAGCCACTAACCCCCAGCAATCTATAGCCTGTATGGGGTACTGGGGCCTTACCCGCAGCCACTAACCCCCAGCAATCTATAGCCTGTATGGGGTACTGGGGCCTTACCCACAGCCACTAACCCCCAGCAATCTATAGCCTGTATGGGGTACTGGGGCCTTACCCGCAGCCACTAACACACAGAAGCCATGCTGTTCCTGCCAAACTTCTGTGCTCCCTTCATTTTTATGACTCGGGAAGTTTTCAGAAAGTTGGAGGGATCTATGGGGGAGAGTCACAGCCACATATCACCTTTCCCATCAATGGAAATGAGAGGAACACCATTTTATTGTGTGAGTGGCCCAAATGTGTTAGGTGCCATAGATTGCACCCATGTAGCATTTAATCCCCCACTAGACAAAGAGCATATTTTCCAGAATCGCAAAAGTTACCATTCTCTGAATATACAAACCGCCTGTGACACTAACATGAATATCAGGAGAATTGTGTCAGATTTCCCGGCTCCTCACACGATTCCTACATTCTCAAGCATTATAGTAAATAGTAAATAGTAAATAGTAAAAAGGCACAATGTGTAAATTGTAAATGTATTGATTTATTTGTATATAGATACACATATATCCCTTGGCACACCTGCTTTGGAATAATTAAAAAACAACCTTTATTAATGGTTCATTAAAATCCATTGAAAAATATAGAAAGAAAGGAAAGAAGGAAGTTTAAAATATATATAAATCTTAATACGTTATATCAACTTCTATTGGGCTAAATTATTGCTTCAAACACAAACAATGTTGCAAATGATGTTGCTAGCTGTCTACTTAATTACTGACAATGCCCCAGAATGTCCTGACACAGTGTAACTACTTTCTCCCTTCCAACACAATATATCGTTCTTGTCAAACTGAAACTGTATTAAATAAAGAATCCCTCTATTACAAATGTGTTAATCCATTCAGTTCACAATACAGCCAGAAGAATAAATTAAATGGGATCAGGTGGTTTGCCATTGCAAGCGGGCCCTCTTTTCACAGTGTGAGACTGGGAGCAGCTTATTTGATTTCAGCAACTTATTCAGATCTCAAAATGTTGGAGGAAAGGCCTCCCTGCAGGAGGAATCTTCATATGACTTTGGAAAACTGGAGCAATGCATTGGCCTCTCTACCAGTGATTCCTATTGTTCCACTAGAAAGGCATTTCTGAGCAGTTAGTCGCCCGCAGTAGCAGAGATCAGACATTTGCCTAAACAGAAATTGATCCTATTGTTGGTTAGTAGATTCCCCAGACAGAAACCAATCAGAGATTTCAGGATGAATATACAGAAGCAACTGGGGGTCTCAGAAATCAGTTATTTCTAATATCCCACCAGGGGGAAATAAAAAAGGAACAGCACCTACAGCTCCGCGTGATCCCAGGAACTGAGAGGGTTAACTCACAGGAATGCAAAGTGCTATTTGTCTCTGGGGAAAGAGAACTTTGTGTTTCGTTTCTTGTTCAGTCCCCGTTCTGCTCTCATCGATGGCGGCTGCTGATCTGAGAGACGAGCTGAGCTGCTCCATCTGCCTGAGCATTTATACTGATCCGGTAATGCTGCCCTGTGGCCATAACTTCTGCCGGGGCTGCTGCTGAGTGAGGCCTCTGAGAAGAAGAAAGAGAAACTGAGGAAAGTTCTGGAGGCTACAGACCTGGTACTGGATATAAACACGGCTCATAATCATGTATCTGTATCAGGGGACAGGAAATCTGCTTCCTACTCACTAACAGAACTACATTACCCACAATCCCCAGAGAGATTTCAGGATAATTCTCAGGCTTTAAGCAGCAGGAGTTTCTCTTCAGGGCGACATTACTGGGAAGTGGAGGGCAGTGAATCAGGGGCCTGGGGTGTAGGGGCGGCCTATCCCAGTATAGAGAGGGGAGGGGGGCAGTTTGACATTGGGAGTAATAATAAGGCCTGGGGTTTGTACAGAATGAGTAATAACAGATATACAGTGCAACATGACAGTAAATGGCCACAGTTACCCCACGTCCCTTCCTGCAGGAGAATCAGGATCTCATTGGACTATGAGGCCGGACGCCTGTCCTTTTATGAGCTGAGTGAGCCAATCAGGCACTTACACACCTTCACTGCCTCCTTCACTGAGCCCCTTCATGCTGCATTCTGGGTATGGGGGGAGGGTACCTGGGTGAGAATCATTCAGTAAGAGGATACAGTAGAACAGTTTCTATAGGACAGAATAAGGGACAGTCAGTAAAGCCCAGCTAATGGCACCCCCTCAGCTCCCTGGCTGCCCTATTTTATATCATTGCTTACCAAATTGTTACAGGTATTAGAATTATGTCACTCAAACTGCCGCTCCTCAGTGCAGTGATGGGGCCCCATTCCCCAAGCACAGATAGAAGCTACATTGGGAGAGGGAGGGCCCCTACCCTGTGGGTAGATCAGTGGGAAGCTCTCTGGGATAGCGCTAGGAACAGTGTTACCTGTGTGAGACAGAAAGGGAGTAAATACAACACAATACTTTATTGGTACAATACCCCAGGGAAGCTCAGTGAATTATCCCTAGTGATGAGCGAATGTGTCTCGTTTCACTTCCAAAACATTTGCAAAGAGGCAAAAATTCATGAAACTTGTAGTATCCCGGGGGGGGGGGGGACCCTAATCATAAAGATAAATCTTCTTTTTTTTAAATAATTTTATTAATGATTTAAAATTTAAAGATGTTGGGAAGGATTGTGCAAACTCTGGTTTTAGATGGTGTGATGGGAGGTTCCTCTAGAATTGATTTTATGTTCTTATCTGATGAGTTTAATCCTTTTAATTACATACAGATTAACTTTTTTCCGATCATAAGATTTTATTTGTTCATTCAAAGGTTCAAAAGGGTTTGTGGAGATTAAATGTTCAAGTTGTAGCGGATGAAGCAATCTGGGAGGAGTTTGTGCTGCCCTACCGGTGTTGGCAAAGTGAGCGTAACCCCCGTGTGCCAATGCTGCGCTGGTGGGAGGCACCAAACCCAAGAGTAAAGCCTTTTTATTAAAGCCAATAGAAGATCACTAAAAAGAAGAAGCAGTGATTTTATGTTTTAAATATGAGGCTGCAATTTCTTTATAAGTTATGAGAAGTGGGAGTTGATATTTTTATGCTGAAAGCTGATATTAAAGGGTAACTGTCACCCTAAGAAATAATTCTAAATCCTTTTGTATCATGTTAGTAGAGCAAAATAAACTTTACTTACACTGTATAAATTATTGAATTTCTTTTTACTTCAGTTTTAGAATTTACAGTAACAGCCAGCAGGCCGGCGCCATTTTGTGTACATTGTTATTAAGGGAAGTTTGTTTTAGCCCAAAATCTTATACATTTGCCATCTGGGTGATATTTAGGAAGTGCTGAATGGGAAATTAAAGTAATTATAATTGAAAACTCTGAGCTGCCAATCAGTGGCCTATTAAAGAATCTTACCAAACTGGAATATATATATCAGTAAATATTGCCCTTTTACATTCTTTCCCTTGAGCCGCCATTTAGTGATGGGCTGTGTGCTCCCTCAGAGATCAGCTGACAGGAAGTGATGCATCTCTAACTGTAACAGGAAGTAGTGTGGGAGCAAAAGGCAGAACTCTGCCCATTCATTGGCTGATGGGGCCTAGCATGTATGTGTGCCTTGGCTTGTTTGTGTTTTTATGAAAATGGTTTATTTAGATGAAGGCGGGTTTTACACATGAACTTGTTTATGCAATATATTTATATAGAGACCTACATTGTTTGTTGTATTAAACGTTAATATACTTCCTGTTTTAGTCAAATTTCTATTAATTTTTTTTAACACAAATGTGTTTTTATAATCTGGTGTCAGACAAGGCTGTCCCTTATCCCCTTTTCTTTTTATTTGTGCCACGGAGCCTCTTTTAATGTTTTTAAGAAAAGATAAACTGCTCAGAGGAATACCAGTACCGTGAGGAGGTGGGCGTCAAGTGAAGGTCTAAGCCAAGTTAGGGTTGTTGAAAAGCTATTTTGGCAGTGGGATCATAAACATCAGAATTGTATCTTGTTTTATTTGTAGCATAAAGTGTCTCTGTATTATGGGTTCTGAAGCCATATACTGTCTGTAGCCTGAATGTCAGGAAATTATTCTTGGGATTATGCAGCCCAGATATTATAATGGGTATAAGGGAGACAGGGAATATATATATATATAAGGGAATGGCCTCACCCATAAGTTGTGGCGCAGCATTTATTAATCTATTGCTCAAAGGCAGCTAAGTTTGCTTGTGATGCTCAAATAAAGGAGGTTTTGGGTGTTGGTTGTTTCAGATTTCTAAGGCTGGTTCAATGACTAGGTTGGGAATTATTTTTGTATATTTTTTAAGATTCAGTCTAGTTAGAAAGGTATGAGCACTGTTTTCCTGTTTGAACAAGGCTGTTAGGAACATTATACAAAAATCTACCCACCCCCATCCCAGGGTGCCATGTTTTCCTAGTCTGTTTTACTGGAACCAGGAGAATGTTGTGTTTCCACTGACCAATATATCTAAAATAGTGATATCTATAGAAGTTTGTGTAGGATTCTATGTTGACTTTTTATTATCAAAATCAGGTTCACAAAGATTTAGATTTAGATTTGGTTTCCCCTATAAACTAGAGATCAGTACAATAAATGATATAATTTAAAGACTTTGGTTCCAAGGGGCACACTGGGTAATACTCAGGTTACACCAGGGAGGGATGTGTAGAACTGCTCAGCCGTAGGTATTGGGTTCATATAATGAGCATACTTCTACTGTATAAACATTGGGACAGATAAACAAAGCTTATTTTAATGCAAGACCATGAGGTAATGAAATTCACCGGCACTTGCAGTTACACACAGGGCTATGGGCAAAGACTTTAATGAAAGAGTTTTAAAGTCAAACCAGGAGACCGGGAATGGATGAGCAGAGGATGGAATCACCTATAGATAATAGATTATTTTTAATTCTTCTAATTATCACTGTTACCATCTCATTACATGATATTACATCAGTTGTCATTTGTGCAACGGACATTTGGCGCATTGCAAAGAATTCCTGGAAATTTGTAGACTGGGTTTTCAAGGACTCAATCTCTCATTTTCTAGTTTGTGTACAAATATTATGTTCTTGTCAGTCAGTGTGCAAAGGGGGAAATGTTAAATATTGGGTATTGGAAAATAAGTTATATCCCAGGCCTGAATGGGTTAACATGTTACAAGTGTGCAACTGACTTGCCATTCACACTATCCCTCACATACCCCATTGTTCCCTAAGTCTGGAATGTGATTGATCGGAAACATATGGTCTTAGGGGTAATACAGTGGGGGAGGGGTTTTCTAACAGGGATTTATATCAGCAACAAAAGGCTGGTCTCATACATACCCTTACACACTTACACTCACACAAGCTCTCACTTACACACATTCACTCACACACACACACAGCCCTGACACACACATGCACACATATTTAATACTTTAAATGAATACATACATACTTTGTATTGTATTGGGAAGCTGTCAATATTGTTTGTGACTGGCTTAATCATTGGTAATTTGTATGTAACTTCTGTAACTCTTTTCCACACATTAAATATACTTTAAATATCCCCTTGGTGAGTGGTGTTTGGTGACCATAGAACTTACACAAATATATTAGAGAAAGGATATTTATAACAAGCTCCCAGTAGGTATCAGAATAGCACTCAATAGTAAGAAATCCAAGTCCGGCTTGGGACTCCTCCAGTTACATGGGAGTAGGAGAAACAATAGGTTAGCTGAAAGCAGTTCTAATGTGCAGCCCCATAAATATCATGGCAGTGTCCCTTAAACATTTAATAATCTGGGACTTAAAAAAAGGCAGAGAATACGAGTTCTTGTAAGTTAATTAATAGTAGGTAACAGGCTGTACAGTCTCAGTATAAACTGGGAATTCATTATCATCTATTCTAGAGAAATATAAAGTCCCTCTAGAACAATATTATTCCGTATTTAGTTTACAATCTAAGGTCCCTATCCCATTCCCATCAGTCCCTGCCCCAGTGAGCTTACAATCTAAGGTCCCTATCACATTCCCATCAGTCCCTGCCCCAGTGAGCTTACAATCTAAGGTCCCTATCATATTCCCATCAGTCCCTGCCCCAGTGAGCTTACAATCTAAGGTTCCTATCACATTCCCATCAGTCCCTGCCCCAGTGAGCTTACAATCTAAGGTCCCTATCCCATTGCCATCAGTCCCTGCCCCAGTGAGCTTACAATCTAAGGTCCCTATCACATTCCCATCAGTCCCTGCCCCAGTGAGCTTACAATCTAAGGTCCCTATCATATTCCCATCAGTCCCTGCCCCAGTGAGCTTACAATCTAAGGTTCCTATCACATTCCCATCAGTCCCTGCCCCAGTGAGCTTACAATCTAAGGTCCCTATCCCATTCCCATCAGTCCCTGCCCCAGTGAGCTTACAATCTAAGGTCCCTATCACATTCCCATCAGTCCCTGCCCCAGTGAGCTTACAATCTAAGGTCCCTATCACATTCCCATCAGCCTCTGCCCCAGTGAGCTTACAATCTAAGGTCCCTATCACATTCCCATCAGTCCCTGCCCCAGTGAGCTTACAATCTAAGGTCCCTATCCCATTCCCATCAGTCCCTGCCCCAGTGAGCTTACAATCTAAGGTCCCTATCACATTGCCATCAGTCCCTGCCCCAGTGAGCTTACAATCTAAGGGCCCTATCCCATTCCCATCAGTCCCTGCCCCAGTGAGCTTACAATCTAAGGTCCCTATCCCATTCCCATCAGTCCCTGCCCCAGTGAGCTTACAATCTAAGGTCGCTATCACATTCCCATCAGTCCTTGCCCCAGTGAGCTTACAATCTAAGGTCCCTATCACATTCCCATCAGTCCCTGCCCCAGTGAGCTTACAATCTAAGGCCCCTATCCCATTCCCATCAGTCCCTGCCCCAGTGAGCTTACAATCTAAGGTCCCTATCCCATTCCCATCAGTCCCTGCCCCAGTGAGCTTACAATCTAAGGTCCCTATCCCATTCCCATCAGTCCCTGCCCCAGTGAGCTTACAATCTAAGGTCCCTATCACATTCCCATCAGTCCCTGCCCCAGTGAGCTTACAATCTAAGGTACCTATTTCCATTGGTCCCTGCCCCAGTAGCTTACAGTGTTATGTCAATTTAGTCAGGGGCCACTTACCTGCCTGTAGATTCTAGATAGCACCCTGAGTGGGATGGAACTCAGAAGCCTAATGCTGCAAGGCAGAAGTGCTACCCATTAATCCTGCTTCATCTAAATAATCCATTTTCATATAAATATACTTTTTTTTGTAGTTTGTGCCATTGGGTAATCCTAAATAGAAAGCTGCCATTTTAAGTACTAAGGGCCGCCCCCTGGGATCATAGGATTCACAGTGCACACAAACAAGCCAAGGCACACATACATGCTAGGCCCCATCAGCCAATGAATGGGCAGAGTTCTGCCTTTTGCTCCCACACTACTTCCTGTTACAGTTCGAGCTGCATCACTTCCTGTCAGCTGATCCCTGAGGGAGCACACAGCCCATCACTAAATGGCGGCTCAAGGGAAAGGATGTAAAATGGCAATATTTACTAATAGATATGGTGAGATTCTTTAATAGATCACTTAACATAATATAAACTGTTTGTTGGTTACGTACTCATTCTGGGGTATAGTTTCCCTTTAATGTCAGCTATATACTAATATATATACTAATATTGATACAGATGATGGTGTGAGAGCAACAAGGTATTACTTATGCCATAGGGAATGCAAAAGCCCTCCCACAGAATTTTTGATAGAGATGCAATTGTTTCAAATTTGAGAATAACTATTATGCCCAACTAATACGGCGATGGGGAGTCCGGTCGCCCCTATGTGTGCAAATTTATATGTTGGTTTTTGGAAGAAATGTTTTTTTATACTTCTGAGTTCTATCAATGTGGCGCCACCTGCTGGTGATGTATTTCTGGGTTATTTTCTGGGTTAAGTCAATACCATTGCCCCAAAGATTAATTTTAATCTGGAAGTTTCTACAAAATGTGTTCATTTTCGGGGTGTAACTATTGAGAAATATAGTGGGGGGGTAGGTACTTTGATTTATAGAAAACCTACAGATTGGGATACTACACTTCAGGCAGGGAGTTTCCATCCGTGGGGGTATAGAGCAATTTGCCCATCTCACAATTCCTACGGGCGCTACGTATTGGCAGTGACCCTGAGGACTGTGGGAATAAACTGCAGCACATGTATGATGGCTTTATGGAGCGGGTCACACAGATAAACTGTTGGATGGATCTCTATCGAGAGCTAAAACAATATATACAAACGGCGGTAAGAATAAACAAACCCGGCTGGGGTACCTTTTGTGCAGACCTATAATATTCATTCAAATTATAATAGGAATCAAGTTATGGCTAATTGGAATATTATAGAAAGTGATAAAACTCTGGATGTGACAGTGAGACAGAAACCGACAGTAGTTTCCAAGAGACCAAGAAATCTTAGGGATATTTTAATATCAGCAGATCCTATAAATAATTATGGTAACACAAAATCTGGCACAGGGAGGCATGGCTGCTTCCGGTGTTATAATTGCTCTACTTGTCATTCCATTATTGAAGGAGATAGATTTGCACACCCGTATAGGGGAGACTATTTTAATATTAAAGGGGAAGGAAAGGTACAAACTCAGTAGCTTTATCAGAAAGGTCTATGTAAATACAGCCATAAGCACTCACAGAAACGCTGCACTGAGTCCTCTGTCAAAAGATTAGTTGTGTCTGTAATTCCTCTGCCAGAGACACGCAGCTCTCTGCTCTCTCCCCTCTCCTGCTGCCCCCTCCCTCAAGAATGCTAAGAACTCACTCCCCCCCTTAGGAATGTGGATCTGAGCCAATCATCAGGAAGCTGACTCATAGTCTTACTAACTGAGCATGTTCACTTGGTCTGGGTGTCTGTGCAGGAGCGAGGCATTATGGGAACTTTCTTTACACAGCTCAGAGTTTTTTTTCTCTGTTTGGCTTCTGATCTTCTGAACAGGAGAAATATGGGGAGACTTAAGGGCACTATTGAGAGAACTGAAGGTATGCCTGCAGCTTGGGATTAACTCTTTATTAGCCTTTCCTTCTCCTTTAAAGGCAGGTATACTTGTTATACAAACTTTTGTGTATTTTGTTACTAAAGTGTCCATGTTCCCTGGTATACATAGGAAAGACAGTTTTGCCCTTTAAAAAAAGATTCTCAGTACATAAATCCCATAATAAAACTGTATGTGAAAGAATGGTGAAAGGGGAATTAAAGGGGATGAAAATCCCGTAGCTTTACATTTTGCCCATAATAACCATCCTGTGAGCTCCGGTGATTGAACAAGTGCCGCAGCTTAGTAGGGGTGGGGCAAAGAAATGATTGTGCGGCAAATCCTGGAATTTTGGATTCAAAGGTTGGAAACAGTACAACCAAAAGGTCTAAGTTCATACTTGTCCTTTAAATGCTTTTTAAATGTCAGGTGATGGATATGTTATGTTTTATACTTAGGGAAGGGTCGCTCATTAGACCCGCCTATTATGGGTGGTTCTTAATGTTATGATATAAATATTGCACGGGTGCAGCTGCGCAGCACAGAGCGGCCCCTTCTCTCATTGCATGGGTGCAGCTGCGCAGTACAGAGCGGCCCCTTCTCTCATTGCATGGGTGCAGCTGCGCAGTACAGAGCGGCCCCTTCTCTCATTGCATGGGTGCAGCTGCGCAGTACAGAGCGGCCCCTTCTCTCATTGCATGGGTGCAGCTGCGCAGCACAGAGCGGCCCCTTCTCTCATTGCACGGGTGCAGCTGCGCAGTACAGAGCGGCCCCTTCTCTCATTGCATGGGTGCAGCTGCGCAGTACAGAGCGGCCCCTTCTCTCATTGCATGGGTGCAGCTGCGCAGCACAGAGCGGCCCCTTCTCTCATTGCACGGGTGCAGCTGCGCAGTACAGAGCGGCCCCTTCTCTCATTGCACGGGTGCAGCTGCGCAGTACAGAGCGGCCCCTTCTCTCATTGCACGGGTGCAGCTGCGCAGTACAGAGCGGCCCCTTCTCTCATTGCACGGGTGCAGCTGCACAGTACAGAGCGGCCCCTTCCCTCATTGCACGGGTGCAGCTGCGCAGTACAGAGCGGCCCCTTCTCTCATTGCACGGGTGCAGCTGCGCAGCACAGAGCGGCCCCTTCTCTCATTGCATGGGTGCAGCTGCGCAGTACAGAGCGGCCCCTTCTCTCATTGCACGGGTGCAGCTGCGCAGTACAGAGCGGCCCCTTCTCTCATTGCACGGGTGCAGCTGCGCAGTACAGAGCGGCCCCTTCTCTCATTGCACGGGTGCAGCTGCGCAGTACAGAGCGGCCCCTTCTCTCATTGCACGGGTGCAGCTGCGTAGCACAGAGCGGCCCCTTCTCTCATTGCACGGGTGCAGCTGCGCAGTACAGAGCGGCCCCTTCTCTCATTGCACGGGTGCAGCTGCGCAGTACAGAGCGGCCCCTTCTCTCATTGCACGGGTGCAGCTGCGCAGCACAGAGCGGCCCCTTCTCTCATTGCACGGGTGCAGCTGCGTAGCACAGAGCGGCCCCTTCTCTCATTGCACGGGTGCAGCTGCGCAGTACAGAGCGGCCCCTTCTCTCATTGCACGGGTGCAGCTGCGCAGTACAGAGCGGCCCCTTCTCTCATTGCACGGGTGCAGCTGCGCAGCACAGAGCGGCCCCTTCTCTCATTGCACGGGTGCAGCTGCGCAGTACAGAGCGGCCCCTTCTCTCATTGCATGGGTGCAGCTGCGCAGCACAGAGCGGCCCCTTCTCTCATTGCACGGGTGCAGCTGCGCAGTACAGAGCGGCCCCTTCTCTCATTGCATGGGTGCAGCTGCGCAGCACAGAGCGGCCCCTTCTCTCATTGCACGGGTGCAGCTGCGCAGCACAGAGCGGCCCCTTCTCTCATTGCACGGGTGCAGCTGCGTAGCACAGAGCGGCCCCTTCTCTCATTGCACGGGTGCAGCTGCGCAGTACAGAGCGGCCCCTTCTCTCATTGCATGGGTGCAGCTGCGCAGCACAGAGCGGCCCCTTCTCTCATTGCACGGGTGCAGCTGCGCAGTACAGAGCGGCCCCTTCTCTCATTGCATGGGTGCAGCTGCGCAGCACAGAGCGGCCCCTTCTCTCATTGCACGGGTGCAGCTGCGCAGCACAGAGCGGCCCCTTCTCTCATTGCACGGGTGCAGCTGCGCAGTACAGAGCGGCCCCTTCCCTCGTTGCACGGGTGCAGCTGCGCAGCACAGAGCGGCCCCTTCTCTCATTGCACGGATGCAGCTGCGCAGCACAGAGCGGCCCCTTCCCTCATTGCACGGGTGCAGCTGCGCAGCACAGAGCGGCCCCTTCCCTCGTTGCACGGGTGCAGCTGCACAGCACAGAGCGGCCCCTTCCCTCGTTGCACGGGTGCAGCTGCGCAGTACAGAGCGGCCCCTTCTCTCATTGCATGGGTGCAGCTGCACAGCACAGAGCGGCCCCTTCCCTCGTTGCACGGGTGCAGCTGCGCAGTACAGAGCGGCCCCTTCTCTCATTGCATGGGTGCAGCTGCGCAGCACAGAGCGGCCCCTTCTCTCATTGCACGGGTGCAGCTGCGCAGCACAGAGCGGCCCCTTCCCTCATTGTACGGGTGCAGCTGCGCAGTACAGAGCGGCCCCTTCTCTCATTGCACGGGTGCAGCTGCGCAGCACAGAGCGGCCCCTTCTCTCGTTGCACGGGTGCAGCTGCGCAGTACAGAGCGGCCCCTTCTCTCATTGCACGGGTGCAGTTGCGCAGCACAGAGCAGCCCCTTCCCTCGTTGCACGGGTGCAGCTGCGCAGTACAGAGCGGCCCCTTCTCTCATTGCACGGGTGCAGCTGCGCAGTACAGAGCGGCCCCTTCTCTCATTGCACGGGTGCAGCTGCGCAGTACAGAGCGGCCCCTTCTCTCGTTGCACGGGTGCAGCTGCGCAGCACAGAGCGGCCCCTTCTCTCATTGCACGGGTGCAGCTGCGCAGCACAGAGCAGCCCCTTCCCTCGTTGCACGGGTGCAGCTGCGCAGTACAGAGCGGCCCCTACTCTCGTTGCACGGGTGCAGCTGCGCAGCACAGAGCGGCCCCTTCTCTCATTGCACGGGTGCAGCTGCGCAGCACAGAGCAGCCCCTTCCCTCGTTGCACGGGTGCAGCTGCGCAGCACAGAGCGGCCCCTTCTCTCATTGCATGGGTGCAGCTGCGCAGCACAGAGCGGCCCCTTCTCTCATTGCACGGGTGCAGCTGCGCAGTACAGAGCGGCCCCTTCCCTCGTTGCACGGGTGCAGCTGCGCAGCACAGAGCGGCCCCTTCTCTCATTGCATGGGTGCAGCTGCGCAGCACAGAGCGGCCCCTTCTCTCGTTGCACGGGTGCAGCTGCGCAGGACAGAGGCTGCTTTTCCACGTTACTGCAAATGCGTCAGTCACAGGAAGCAGAGACAGAGGAAGCAGGAGAGAGAGTCGCTCTATGGCGCTCGCTGAGACACCCCGGCCCGGGCCCTGTTAGCAGCAAACTGCAGGTCAGTGAATACAGTCAGCTGCTCCCCCAGTAACTGGGACTTTCCTTCTGCTTTAAATTCAGTTTTAACTCTTAAAAATGTCATTATATTAGAGCTACAGAGAGATTAGTGTTCAGGCTGAAATCAGGGCTGGGCGTGTCCCTTCATCCTGCCACAGGAAGTGGTCACAGCTGTGAGTGACAGGCAGAACGCTGCAGTAGCGGCCATTGTCCCACTGTGCTTTTGTTTCCTTCCTATGAAACGGCACTTAGTGTAACTGCAACTCTCCTATAAACTGTGCTGTACAGATAGTGGTGGCCCTCCAGCTGTTGGAATTAAAGGGTTAGTTTACCTTTACATTAACTTTTAGTTGGATATAGACATTGATATTCTGGGACAATCTGCAACTGGTCTTGATTTTTCATTTTTATGGTTTTTCAGTCTTTTTGTCTGGCAGCTCTCCAGTTTGGTGTATCTGGTTGCTAGTGTATTATTTAACTTAGCAACCAAGCAGCAGTTTGAACAGGAATATGAATAGGGGAGGGGCTGGATAGAAAGGAATTAAAAGTAACAATAAAACTGGAGCCTCACAGAGCAATAGGGTTTAACCCCCATTTGAAAGCTGGGAGGGGTCAGAAGAGGAAAGCAATTCATTCAAAACCAATTGCAAAAGACTTCCTACTCACATACAAAACTACATTACCCACAATCCCCCGAGAGATTTGATTGTCATCCCCAGACCTTAAGCACTAGGACTTTCCCCTCAGGCGGCCTATCCCAGTATAGAGAGGGGAGGGGATCAGTGTGGTATTGTGGAGAATAACAAGTCCTGGGGTTTGTACAGAGGGAATAATAACAGATATTCAGTGGGACATGATAGTAAATGGACACAGTTTTATTGAAAAATATAGATTATATATATAAAATATAAAGAGATCATAATGGTGCACGCCACTAACAAAAAATACAACCTGGGTAAAAGAGCCATATAAACTAAAATATTGCAGGAGTAATGCCGGCACACACAGGGTTTCATACAAATGTATATAAAATGATATTTATTGAGAAAAAAAGAGCAAAATAAACATAGCAAACCTCAACGTTTCAGTCCCCACTGGGCAAGAACTGAAGCACCTGCCTCCCCCCAGTTGGGACTGAAACGTTGAGGCTTGCTATGTTTATTTTGCTCTTTTTTTCTCAATAAATATCATTTTATATACATTTGTATGAAACCCTGTGTGTGCCGGCATTACTCCCGCTATATAAAATATAAATATACAAAAAACAAGACATTTTCCCATTCATTCATGTCTTTGCATTGTACGTGTATAATTTCATAATAAAGCAATGGAGGAGGGGGAGTGGTTGGGGTTGGGGAGATGGAAAGGGATGTGGAATTGACATGTTTTATTTTCCACTTAAACTTAGACAGTGAGGGAGGGATGGGGAGAAGGAGAGGGGTATTTAGTTTTCTTCTTCCTCAAGGCTGTCCCGGATGTAGTCCCAGAGCAGAATGTGTGTTCACATATAGATCTTAATATGTGCTGCCATCTACTGTCTGGGCCAGCACTACAGTTAATAAGGTTTGCTATATTGTCTGTTTGTGTCTCAATAAAGCTTGTTGTTACAAGCAAGCAAGGCCTCAGGAAACATGGTGTCAGAAGCTGGCAGAAATTTTGGTGTTTATTAAGCCACTAAAGTTCAGTAAAAAGGATAGAAAAGGCATAATCTGACTATCTCAGCAACAGGCAGACACTGGGAGAGAAAATGGCTGCAAACACTTTCCCTACCCCAAGTCCCATGGACTGCACAGGAGATCTGGCAGTAAACTGGACTTTCTTCAGATCACAGTGGGAGGATTATGAGGTAGCTACAGAACTGGACAAAAAAGACCCCAAGGTAAGGATGGCTACCTTACGTTCTGTTATGGGGAGAGACTGTCTGCGTATCTATCAGCACCTTACACTCTCTGATGCTGACAAGCAGGATGAACAGAAAACTCTGGATGCATTACAGAGCCACTTCATGCCTGCTCAGAACATCATATATGAGAGATACATATTTAATAGCACACACCAAGGCCAGTCAGAGACCATAGACCAATATGTCACTAAATTGAGACAGCTAGCAGCAACATGTGAATTTGGAGCACTGCATGATGAGCTTATTAGAGACAGAATTGTACTGGGAGCAAAAGATGTCAGTGCCAAAAAGAGAATGCTAAGAGTGCCAGAACTAAACCTGCAGAAAGCTATAGACATGTGCAGAAGCCATGAGCTCACAGAACTGCAAATACAAACAATGCAGGACAGTAAGGCAGAGATGGAAGGTGTCTACTACACAGCAAAAACACCACCTAGAAGGGAACACAAGCCTAAAACAAAAGTGCAAGGCTACAAAGGTGAAACCATAAATTACAAATATTGTGGAAGCAGCCATCCCAGGGGTAGAGAGCATTGCCCTGCATATGGGGAAACTTGCAGCAAGTGCAAAAAGCAAAATCACTTTGCCAGAGTTTGTATGCAGAGGGCAAATGACAAAGTACATCTGACTACAGAGACAGAAAACAGCTACTCAGACGAATCAGTGCTTACTGTCATACATCAAATAGGATCTGTGAGAACCCAAGGATCACAGTGGTTTGTACAACTACAGCTCGGAACAAGTAAGCAAATAGGAAGACAAATACTTTGTCAACTTGATTGTGGGGCCACATGTAATCTTATGATATTCAGGGATTATTGCAAAATCACTAAAGAAAGAAACCCAATGTTGCAGAAAAGCCATGTTAAGCTAAAGTGGTACAATGACACTTATATGATACCAAGGGGACAGTGTACTCTAAACTGCACATATAAAGGCAAAGCTTATCGCCTTCTTTTTCAGGTTGTTGAAGGTTCTCACAAGCCACTTCTTTCAGCAGACACTTGCAAAAAATTGGGACTATTAACAGTAAATACAGAGCATGAGGTGCTAACAACAGCACAATTTAACACTCAAAATGTTAAAAGGCCACCCCTATCATACGAACAGATCACAAGTGACTATAAAGATCTCTTTCAAGGACTTGGATGTCTACCCAGAGAATATCATTTAGAGGTTGATACTACAGTGACCCCAGTGCAACACCAGCCACGGAAAGTACCAGCACCTCTTAAAGCAGAACTAAAAGAAGAGATCACTCGATTAGAAAAACTAGGAGTTTTGAAAAAGGTTACAAGCCCAACACCATGGATAAGCAGCATGGTTGCAGTCAAGAAACCAGGCAAGTTACGAGTATGTATTGATCCGAAAGATTTAAACAAAGCATTAAAAAGATCACATTATCCAATGCCCACCATAGATGAAATACTGCCAAGCTTGGCAAAAGCAAAAGTCTTTTCAGTTTTGGATGCGAAAGATGGATTTTGGCAAGTTAAACTAGATAAAAGCAGCAGCTATCTCACCACATTCTGGACCCCTTTTGGCCGTTACCGGTGGCTACGCATGCCTTTTGGGATTGCCACTGCTCCAGAGGAATACCAGCGTAGACAACATGAAGCAGTGGAAGGCCTGCCAGGAGTGGAGGTTATTGCTGATGACATCTTGGTGTATGGGTGTGGAGACACCACAGAGGAAGCCACAGCAGATCATGACAAAAATCTGATTAGACTCTTAGAAAGAGCCAGAAAGCTTAACCTAAAGTTAAACAAACAGAAGCTAAGACAGAGACTATCATCAGTACCATACATGGGGCATCTACTGACAGCTGATGGTTTACGCCCAGATCCGGACAAGGTAAAAGCCATTTTGGAGATGCCAAACCCAGAGAATGTGCAAGCAGTTCAAAGAATGTTAGGATTTGTAAACTACTTATCCAAATTCCTACCACATTTGTCTGATGTATGTGAACCATTAAGAAGGCTGACAGACAAAGACAGTGTATGGGTCTGGCAATCTAGCCATGACGAATCTATGGAGCAAATAAAAAAGCTGGTAACTGCACAACCAGTCCTACAATACTATGATGTAAATGGGGCAGTGACAGTACAATGTGATGCCAGCGAAAAGGGACTGGGAGCAACTTTAATGCAACAAGGCCAGCCAGTTGCCTTTGCATCACGCACATTGTCTCCAACAGAGCAAAGATATGCACAGATTGAAAAAGAATGTCTGGCTATTGTGTTTGGCTGTCAGAAATTTGATCAATACCTGCATGGAAAAAACCTTATCAAAATTGAATCTGACCACAAGCCACTGGAAAGTATTTTTAAGAAACCTCTACTAGGAGCCCCAAAACGATTACAGCACATGATGCTGCAGCTACAAAAGTACAATCTAAATGTGACTTATAAGAAAGGATCACAAATGTACATTGCAGACTTTCTGTCAAGAGCACCATTATCCAAAACCCAAGTAAAACCTAAAACACCAGACTATGAAATATTCTCCATCTATGCTGACAATGCTTTTTGCAAGGAGCTTGAACAGATCAACTTTGCTGAATATTTAAGAGTATCTGACATACGTTTACAACAAATACAGCACCACACTGAACGAGATGAAGCCTTACAGTCATTAAAGACAACTGTTCTGTCTGGATGGCCTGATCAGAAAGAAAGAGTACCCATTTGCATCAGGGACTACTGGGGTTTTAGAGATGAAATCACTATACAGAATGGAATTCTCTATAAAGGACATAGAGTCATTATACCCAAGACTCTGTGCCCAGAAATGATAGCAAGAATACACTCAAGTCACCTGGGAATAGATGCATGCCTTCGCAAAGCCAAAGATGTGCTGTTCTGGCCACATATGGGACCAGAGATAATTGAGGCAATAAAGGACTGTGATACCTGCAATGAATACCTCCGCAAGCAGACAAAGGAACCACTGATGACTCACAAACTGCCTACTCTACCATGGAGTAAATTAGGAATGGACCTCTTTTCCTTACCAGGCCAGGATTACTTAATAATAATTGATTACTATTCAGACTTTTGGGAGATAGATGCTATTTC
This sequence comes from Xenopus tropicalis, assembly GCF_000004195.4. NCBI lineage: Eukaryota > Metazoa > Chordata > Amphibia > Anura > Pipidae > Xenopus > Xenopus tropicalis. The sequence goes on from NC_030682.2 coordinate 3,536,671, forward strand.
TGATACCACCTCCAAAACCATAATTGAATGCTGCAAAGTACATTTTAGTCGGCATGGGATACCTGACACCGTTATCACGGACAATGGGCCACAATTTGTCAGCTCAGAGTTCACCCATTTTTCCAGAAATTGGGAATTTGAACACCTTACCTCATCCCCCTATCACAGTCAGTCCAATGGTAAAGCTGAGGCTGCTGTAAAGATAGCAAAAACCATCATAAAGAAAGCTAAGAGAGATGGCAAAGATCTCTGGAAAGCAATACTTGACTGGAGGAATACTCCCACAGAAGGTACTAACAGCAGTCCTGTACAAAGACTTATGTCACGAAGGACAAGAACTCTCCTTCCTACAGCTCAAAAGCTGCTCTTTCCAAAGGTGATAGAAGGAGTGGTTGATCAGCTAACAGAGAGGCGCCGAAAAGCAAAAGCATTTTATGACAGAGGAGCCAAAGAGCTTCCAGAACTAGACATTGGTCAAACAGTGCGTATGCAACCTTCCCCTGCTGCATTAGATGGAAGGTGGCGAAAAGGTATTTGTTTGGAGAAGGTTGCTCCACGTTCATATATAGTGGAGGCTGATGGTCACCTGTACAGAAGAAATAGGAAATTTCTCAGAAGCACCAATGAAACAAATGATGCCAATGCCAGTGCAGAGGCTACGCCAATTACAGAGTGCTCTGATGGTATTCCAGACCAGACATCACCAACAGACCCAGAGGTGGAAGCAAATGTAGAGAATAATGATACTACATCTTCACCACGCTGTACTCGCACTCGAGTAATCAAAACACCTGCAAGATACAAAGACTTTGTTCTTTAAAAAAAAAAAAAAAAAAAAAAAAGGGGAGATGTTCACATATAGATCTTAATATGTGCTGCCATCTACTGTCTGGGCCAGCACTACAGTTAATAAGGTTTGCTATATTGTCTGTTTGTGTCTCAATGAAGTTTGTTGTTACAAGCAAGCAAGGCCTCAGGAAACAATGTGGATCAGTCAGTGACAGTCTTAGACTGACACCCTCTCTCCTCAGAATGAGGCAGTTCCTGGGGTACCATAAAACCTCCTTAAAACAGATCATAAGTGCCCTGGAACAGCCCATAAAGCACCGCCTGGTGCGCGAGGAGGTTCCTGGACACACAGTCTCTGAGTTCATGTTCCAGGGCACCAAGCAGGATCTGAGCCAATCGGCAGTCCCAAAATGTGTGCAAAGATGTTTCTTCTTGAATAATGCACCGTGGGCAATGCCGGTACCTGCACAGGTTGCAGACATGCATGAAGGTTCTGAGGGGCAGCCCCCCTGTATGGCCATCCATGCCATGTCCTTGTTGGTCAGTCTGTCTGAAGAAACATCCCCCCAAACAGTCTTGATTGTGTCCGCTGGGAGCCCTAGAATAGACTCCATCACATATTTGGCTCTGATCAACTTGTGGATTGTCTTTGATTTCCACAATTACGGGCTTGACTCCCTCCAGTCCCTCATAAACTTTGTAACATCCAGGTAAAACCAAAGGGTGTTCCAGTTGTAAGGGTTAGAGCTGGACACAGTTACCCCACGTCCCTTCCTGCAGGAGAATCAGGATCTTATTGGACTATGAGGCCGGACGCCTGTCCTTTTATGAGCTGAGTGAGCCAATCAGGCGCTTACACACCTTCACTGCCTCCTTCACTGAGCCCCTTCATGCTGCATTCTGGGTAGGAGGAGCCTATCAGTAGCATTTAATCCTGAGGATATACATGTAACCTATTTATCAGCTCAATAACTGCCTCCCCGGACTGGTACCAGCAGAACATGGGTTACACTGTACTCTCTTACCCAGAATGGAAAAGTGGAAGAGGAAGGTGAGGGGGTTGTGCAACTACATCTCTCTTGCTGCTATACAGAAAAATAAAAACAGAGGGCGCCGGAGTTTCTTGCAACAAAACAGAAAAAGTTTATTGAACCCCCACAGGGTTACTCACAGCAGCCTTATTATAAAGGCATAAAAGTTTATAAAGTTTGTTACACTCTCCCCAGTAATTTATCCTTGTTAAAGGCCCCAAGAAGGGCCAAAACGTTGGCTACACTGTAATAAACATGAATAAAGAAGAATTCACATGAGCTGGAGTGCGGGTCTGTGCATCAATTTGTATTTCATAGATTTTATTAATATATAATATAAAAATAGTGGAATTTTGTTCTGTGCTGAACAGCCAATCGCACTCATCCCATAGAGTGACTGCAGATACTATTGATAAATATACAGGCTCTAGAACAAAATTATGTAGGAAAGTCTATTGCTGTAATATGGATTAACCCTTAACCTGCTGCTGCTTCATTAGTAAAACAGATATAAATATGAATCTTTTCCCTCCCTGTAGGTACAGAGTTGGAGCTGCTGAGTGAGGCGCCTGGGGGAGAGAAGGAGGAAATTCAGGGAAATGTTCTGTACAGACTGAGAGTGAGAGACTCCCACTGACTGAGGCACCAGCTAAAGGGCCCCCCCGGGAACTGCCCCCCAAGGAGGGAGCTGGCAACCAAGGGACTCATCCATCTGCAGATCTGCCCCCAGAAGCACAGGAGAGATGGATGGAGGGACCCCGAGGGGGCAGGAGCACAGGATCCAACAGCTGGGGATAGAGATGCACCAACTGGATCTGAGGATCAATATCACTGAGGAGCTGTGCAACTTGGCTGGTACATTGGGTTCCTTACTGGCACAGGGATCAGATGGAGCTGCACTGTGTGGGGCTGAGGGGGCAGATAATGAGGGCAGAGAGGCAGATGGGATAATGGCCCCTGGATTGGCTGATACTGTGCTGGGTATAAGGAGACTGATCTATGGGCAGGAGGCTACAGACCTGGTACTGGATATAAACACGGCTCATAATCATGTATCTGTATCAGGGGACAGGAAATCTGCTTCCTACTCACTAACAAACCAACATTACCCACAATCCCCAGAGAGATTTCAGTTTTATGCTCAGGCTTTAAGCAGCAGAAGTTTCCCCTCAGGGCGACATTACTGGGAAGTGGAGGGTAGTAAATCAGGGGACTGGAGGGTAGGGGCGGCCTATCCCAGTATAGAGAGGGGAGGGGGGCAGTCTGGTATTGGGTATAATAACAAGTCCTGGGGTTTGTACAGATGGAATAATAACAGATATTCAGTGAGACATGACAGTAAATGGACACAGTTACCCCACGTCCCTTCCTGCAGGAGAATCGGAATCTGGTTGGACTATGAGGCCGGACACCTGTCCTTTTATGAGCTGAGTGAGCCAATCAGGCGCTTACACACCTTCACTGCCTCCTTCACTGAGCCCCTTCATGCTGCATTCTGGGTAGGGTGGGAGGGTGCCTGGGTGAGAATCATTAGAGAGAGGGAAAAGGGAGCTGAAGTACTGACACTAGAGAGAGAGACAGACAGACAGATAAGAGACAGTGAGGATCTGACCCCAGGCAGAGAGAAGTTGGACCCAGAGACCCGGATGGAGGAGGAGGGTGCTGTGTCTCATATAATCCACAAGGGGGAGACAGAGAGGGAAGAGTTGGCCGGGCAGATCCCTGACATGGAGGAGCTGTGCAACTTGGCTGGTACATTGGGTTCCTTACTGGCACAGGGATCAGATGGAGCTGCACTGTGTGGGGCTGAGGGGGCAGATAATGAGGGCAGAGAGGCAGATGGGATAATGGCCCCTGGATTGGCTGATACTGTGCTGGGTATAAGGAGACTGATCTATGGGCAGGAGGCTACAGACCTGGTACTGGATATAAACACAGCTGGGAATTATTTATCTTTATCAGGGGACAGGAAATCTGCTTCCTACTCACTAACAGAACTACATTACCCACAATCCCCAGAGAGATTTCAGGTTTTGGCTCAGGCTTTAAGCAGCAGGAGTTTCCCCTCAGGGCGACATTACTGGGAAGTGGAGGTCAGTGAATCAGGGTACTGGAGGGTAGGGGCGGCCTATCCCAGTATAGAGAGGGGAGGGGATCAGTCCTGGATTGGGGAGAATAACAAGTCCTGGGGTTTGTACAGATGGAATAATAACAGATATGCAGTGAGACATGACAGTAAATGGACACAGTTACCCCACGTCCCTTCCTGCAGGAGAATCAGGATCTCATTGGACTATGAGGCCGGACGCCTGTCCTTTTATGAGCTGAGTGAGCCAATCAGGCGCTTACACACCTTCACTGCCTCCTTCACTGAGCCCCTTCATGCTGCATTCTGGGTATGGGGGGAGGGTGTTTGGGTGAGAATCATTAGTTAGGGGGATACCCAGGAAGGAAATACAGAGAGAGGTCACATGACTTTAGGGAAAATTAGTCATTTAAGCCTGAAAATGCTCAATATGGCTTTTCTGCCCTTAAGGAAGGCTGCCATCTTTCCACGCTGACTATACCAGCCAGGATAGAGGGGGGCCTATGAGGTAGTGGAGCTGCACCATCCCGGGGCAGGCAGCTGGGGGCAGATGAACTATATATATATAGGATTTTTACCATTAACCCCTTTTATTTCCCTCTATGTAGTAAGGGCGTGTGCTGTCTCCCCGGCACTTTCTGATTCTGCCCTATCAGGGTAACATTTTGTATTGTTCTGTTTTATTTACTATTTTAATAACTAATAATGTTCAATGTTACCCTAACTGGGCGCATTCACCTGTCCATGCGTGTGTGTATACCTTCTTGTCCGTTGGTTTAGGCGCTAAATGGGCTAAATGGACATCAGGCGTCTCACCTGCCAAAAGTTCGTTTTTTTTTTATCTGAAAGGATAAACCTTAAAAATGTAATGCCAAACTGCTCAGGGTGCTTTTGTAAGGACTTTTGCAACATTTTGCATTATTTCTTTTTTCCGTTTCAGAGCTATTTCACTCTATATTAACTGCCAATATAATGAATTTTGTAACAGCGCCACCTACTGGTCAGTTCCTGTAATGGTACCGTCAGAGAGATTTCCGTTCAGAAGGAAAACAGAGACGTGTTTTGATGTTGCTCTGCTCAGGGAAGAGATGAGAAGCCCCAGATGCCCTTTCCCTTCTCCTTTCTAAGCAGAAAAACATCAGAACCCTGTTTTCCTTTTGCAGGGAAATCTCTCTGACTGAACCATGACAGGAACTGACCAGCAGGTGGCGCTGTTACAAAGTTCATTATATTGGCAGTTAATAGAAACTGAAATAGCTCTGAAACTGAAAAAAGAAATATTGCAGAAGTCCCTAAATCCCTTTAATAAAAAAGGAATAGTATTACTCAATAACAGATCAGATTGACTGAAATGATATAAGATAAATATTACTGAGTTTTATATAACGGTATGTGGCTGCTGCTGTTACAGACTAGCATGGGGGCCGGTATATGTCACTAGTTTATTACTTTGCTTTATTAAAGATTTTCTTGTTTCCCTGTGTCGTATGTTCTTCCCAAATGGAGCCGCCTGGTTTTATAGATTCAGACTCACTGCGGTGGGGGGGGGGGTCTGTACTTGGTGTGCCCCATACTCAGCCTGTCAGTTATATCTGCCCTACCGTTGGCCCCCATACTGGCCTGTACATTGGAACCCTGCCCTGAGGGCTTGGGGAACTATTTACGTACTTTGGCCATTTAGAGAATGGCTCCGCCCACACTCCCAATGGGAAGGAGGAAATACAGGTTAAAGGAGCTTGTGGCCCAAATGGACAGGTCACATGATATTGGCCTCCGTTCTATTGTTCTGTGTGAGTTAAGAACTGGAGGATTGGAATGGAGAGAGGAAAGAAGACCTAAGGCTCCTTTTTACTTCCTCCTCTTCCTCTCACCATAGGGCGATATTGTGCAGCAGCAGATTGGTTCCCAATGTTCCTGATCAATGATCCATATAGATTGTACATGGATATATGTTGGGTTTGATCTTAAAGGAGAAGGAAAGTCATTTTGGCATTTTACTGCCAATAGATTTGCCACATTAGTGCCACCTAGAACCCTATGTTTATTCTGCAGAAAGCTTTACCTGCCTGAGTAACAGCCCTAGAAGCTCCCTCTGATAGTAGCTGCCATTTTAGCTTGGTCTTGGGAGCTTCCTGCTGCAGTTATAGCCATTGGAAGCTCAGATTACACATTTCTAAGGGAGGGGGAGTGAGTTCTTATGCATTTTTATGGGAGGGAGGAGAGGGAGAAAGAGACAGGAGAGAACTGAGCAGACTCAGGCCCCAAACCTGAATGAGCCCTAAAAGAGAAAAAGTCTGATAACGAAGAACATGTTCACAAAAAAGGAGACAAGAAATCCTGTTTCTTTTGATAGAGGACTCAGTGCAGCATTTCTGTGAGTGATTATGGCTGTATTTACATAGACTTTGTACCTTTCCTTCTTTAAATGTATGAAAAAATCGCACAGATCTTTCATCTCTATATGTATGGCTGCCATTACAATAAGCTGGAGAACCGGGAAGGGGGGACTCATACAATGAATAAATAGATGTAACTCGGTTGGTTATATGAGCATTACGCCTCTCACTTTTTGCAGTCTCAGGTATTGACCCCTCCCATTATCCTACACCCAAGTGTGTCTGGGAAACCAACTCCCCCTATGCCCACACAGGGGCCAGTAATGCTCCCAGTAACTGAGAGGGATCTGACAGTCACAGAGCTGATTGGCCAAAGCCGGATACAGAATTCCTGGAAGAGAGACACAAGTATTAGAAAACTGCCCGAAATCCCTACAGCCCCTGAGATAATAACCCCTTAACCGCCAGGGCAGCCCTTAGTGCTGGAGGTGCCAGGGCAAGAAATACATAGTGGCATCATATAATCCATGGGAAGGTGTGGCTTAGCAAATGCCCCTCCAAAAGTTAAAGGAGACATATCCTATAAAAATGATGAATGTACCAGGGAATTATACTCCTCTAGATATAGAAGGATTGTGCTTAAAGTTGTGTTTCTGACTGATTTATTGAGAAATTCCCCCAAACCCCACTAGCCCCGCCCATCTGTTCCACTTCCTGCTGGCTGAATTCTCTGGGTGAGCTGGGGAGCCGGCGGCCCTCCGTACCCTGCACTGTAGGATAGGAACCAATCAGCAGCTAGGCTGACCTGATAGGGAACTGAAGCCTGTCTGTGCTTGTGTGAGTGCAGGGCTGTGATTGGCTCTCCCCCTCCTACTGTGCTTCTGGCAGGGACCGTTAGGACACGCCCACTCTCCATTTCAAACTAGGACAGAGAAGTGAGAGGATCTATAGGGAGCTCCAATAAAGGGGCCATTGTTACAGATAGGGTTAATGTTTAGCCCAAGGGGAAACCAGCACCGGATATTATTCATAATTGCCTACAAAATTAGGGTTTTCCCATTTATCCAATATGTCTCCTTTAACTTGAAGGTGAACTACCCCTGGATGTGCACCCCATTATGGAGGAACGTTGTGCTATTTGAACATTGCGCTCTCCTATAGTTCCCATAAGTTCTACTGTTTGTCCTTCCGCCATCTTGAATGTGTGGGTAATTCCAGGGGTCCCACAACAGATTCACACGCTCACATCATATTAACCCTGATTCCAATGCTAAAAATGCTACAAGCCGCAACTTGTTCCCCATGCAAAGCTGCCCGTGCCAGGTCGGACTGGGCCGGTGCTCCCTCTGGCTGCTGGTCTCCCCCCAACGTACTGAGGGTAACTGAACTTAGGCACACTCAGGGGGGGTTGGGCAGGTCACGGGGGGGCCCTGAGGGGATTTGGGGTGCTGCAGCGGGGGCCCCTTGGGGATTTGAAAAAGAAAAGCGCACTTTGCCCCAGGCACTGCCCTTAAATGACCCTTTTTCTAATAGAAGGAGCTGTTTGGGGAGTACAAGGGGAGCAGACCCAGATATACATGCACCCCCTCTTTCTACTTGTTATTATAAAACCAGAAGTTTGAGGTTTCCTTTATCCTTATGATGTGCAGGGTAAGTACCACCCAGCAGCATTTATACCTTACCCCCATCCATGATACAAATGGACAAGACCAAATAGTTTTAATGCTAATAATCATTTCCCCCATCTACGTGTGCCAGAAACTGACATTTCAATACATTTCAGTCCCCCCGCCCCAAACTATGATATGGGAGGAGCCTTGTTACTCTGAGAGGTTCTGTGGGACAATAGTCAGGGTGGGGTCAGTTGGCTCCCTGCTGGGCTACTTGCCCCCATACAGGCTTTTATATGCAGAGGAACGAGTAACAATGGGAGAAGTAAGGGAGGAGCCGGGGCAGAGTCTCCCCTTTATCCTCATTACTCCCCATGGCTAAGGGCAGAAGGGGGGAGTAGTATAAAGAGTTGGGGAATATCTCCAAGGAGCAGATTTCTGGGGAGAGTCTCTGCTGAGGACGTACCAGGGGGAAGAGAAGAAGAGCCGGACAGGAAGGAATTCTTACCCAGACACAGGTAATTATACTGGGGGCTCCTTATTAGTTATTATTATCTTCTCATATTCCAACAATAATAAGGCCAATAATTTCTTCCATTAATGGGGAGCCAGGCAGGAGCTGGTCAGGAAGGGTTAAAGGCACAAATATCTGAGAGTATTTCAGGCTTTAGTTCTTAGGCTTCTATTCTTTTCCCAAGTTACTGCCGGAATGTTTCCCACATGGCTACGGATAAATGGGACTTACAGGGGTCTCTTATCTGACATATTCTCCCTTCTGGGGGTTATGGAACATAAACAGGATTATGGGAATCTGACTTTATTGCTTTATTCCTGTGCAATGATACTGGGGCCCGGCCGCCCCGGCTATAAGTGATTCAAGGGGAGTTCATTTCCAGCCGGCACCAAAGGAAAGGGCTCGGCATTGGGTTGGGTTAGGGCCCCTTGTTAGGCCAATGGGGAATATACCCAGGTTTCCTAATTATTTATTTGTAGAATATCATATATTGATTATAAAATTTTGTGTAAGTATTATGGTCAAAGTACCGCTCACCAAGGTGATAGCAAAATATCTTTATTGTGTGGAGTTACAAATTATATGCCAAGTACAAACAGCCAGTCAAACATACCCTTGACAGCTCACAGGAGTAATCTGTACAATTAATGCATATAAAAAATAATGTTAAGTATATGTAGTATGTGTGTATGTTTCATATATGTGTGTGTGTGTGTCTGGATGTGTGCCCATCTCTCAGGAAGAGAGACCTGTCTGTCCCTCCAGGACAGAGAGCGATGTGTGTCTGTCCCTCCTGGGAAGAGAGAGAGACAGAGAGAGAGACTTGTGTCCAAGAGTATATGCCGGGTGTCAGTATGTCCCTACCCCCCCAAGTATCTATAAAAGGCAAGAACATATGTTAAAAGGCGGCTCAGTCCTTTCCCAAATTAACTTACAAGTATGTGTGAATGATAGGTATACATTTCATATGCTGTGGAATTATAATTCTATGAAAATATATTACAAATCCCCCTCAAATGGATAACCTATATTCAACACATCATAACTTTATTTTGAACTCAGGAATGTAAAGTCCATGGGAAAAAATCCTCAGATCTTCAAACGTCTCTTGGAACCTGTGAAATGTCCATGATGTAAATATTATGTAATAACAATTCATTATCATGTAATGAGATGGTAAACAGCGATAGGATATAAGATCTAATCTAACTATCCCTAAGCCTGTCTCTTCCAACTCAGATGACCTTTATTTCCTTTTGGATTCAGCTTTAGTCATTGTCCCCCAATGTTTTAGTATTAAACTTTCCATGCAACCTTCCTTATCCCTCTGTTTTTTATTGTAGCTGATTGTAACTTCTTCATCCCGTCTTTCTAAAGCATAGTACCATCATGTACCTAAGCAGGAGCCAATAGTATTACAGGTGTCCAGAAATCAATTAACTAGTAGCTCTTGTTATTTCTTAACCCATTCTTTTATCCAGCAATTGGCAAACATTTCTCCTGTGAATGATGCCAGGAACATCTTTTTGGAATCTTTATCCATTCCATATTAGAGCTTCCTTTGATTCTCTGGTCTTGCAAGGCTTAGAACAAAATAATACTTGACATCCATTCAGACATGAGCTACTGAGTCCCTATGGAGAATAAGGGAGCCGCACTGGTACAGGGATTCACCAACACCCTGTTTAGGCCCTGGCCAGTCTCTGGCTACTCAGAGCTAGAACACAGTCTATACAGAGTCAGGAACAGGTGTAGCCTGGGTAAGGTTTACTCGTTTAGTCTTATGTATTCTTGGGAAGAAGAATATCAGTCACTGAGTTTCAGATACTGTAGGAGGCAGGGGGCAACACTGGGAGTAGTAACACAGTTGTTGCAGGTTTAAAAATAACTTTGAGCTTAAGAACAGATTCATCACACCCCCTTAGGTAGGCCTTTAACAGCAAACACAGTCTTTGGGGAAAACACCAGCTGGAATAACAGGCAAAGATACAACCTCTTTAGAAGAGAGTCCAAAATGTAGCCAGTCCACTACTGGTTAATGACAAGTTTCAATCATCCTCCATTTGTCTTTTGCTGAAATTCCACTTTGTATTTCCAAATACTCCTCAATTTTATCCTAAATCACAGTCTTTGTTACAATTGCATCACCTTTACATCAGGTTTCCTTGGGTGATGTTGTCTCCATTCCTGTTGCGGACAGATGCATCTTCTTCATGTGTCCTCTATCCCTGTCCTACACTGAAAAATCAGTGTCACTAAACCTATATTTATAGGTATATAATAACCCAATCACTGTATTACCATGTCATTCCATGCAGAACTTGTTACTGTCTGGAAAACATCAAGAAATAAAACATAAGCTTTCATGTATTATGTAAGTGTATGATGAAGTTAATAAAAATAAAACTGAATTTAACAAAAGATAAATAAACAACCCAAATAATAGTAGGGGTACAGTACTGTAAGGGGAATAAAGGGAACATGTTTATAAAAATGAACCCTCATTTTACACTAACCAAAGTAATAATTAATTTAAAACCTATCATTTTACATTTCCATGGATGAGAATACAATATAAATGAACACGTTTCATAGAGACACTTCTAAACATTCATACACAAATGTATCCAAAGTACACATGAATACACAAATGTGAGTAGATTTAAAATTAGACCTATTGGTCTAGTGGTCTATTCAATAAAAGTTGAAAAGTGAGGTACATGATTAAATTCACTTTAACTATTATTTCTTTGAGGTATAAAATAATATATATCATCATACATATGAGTACATTTTTCATTTATGCTAATACCACAATTCATCATAATAATATGTAAACTAATACCAGAGATCAGCACTTGTGCTTTTTGCCTTTTATCACAAACTTGTACTGTTGATACGGCATCAGCAGCTTTATACAGCAAGTACAAACTTGGAAAAACTGCACCCAACTGTTTTGCAAACAAAAGTATTTCATACCATTTTACCTATTCCAGACCCATTACCAATTTAAAAAATGTAACATTAATAACTCTTCTTTGCATTATTTTGCTAGTTTGAGCTTGATAAATCAGGTACTAATGACGATTTAGGCAAAACATCTCACAAATTTGTGTCTTACACATAAACTTCATACAAATAACTCATGTGGTTAAACATAATAATGACATAAGAGATCAGTTATTTTCCCTCCTTCTAGATAATAAATATGCATTATTTCATAACATTTCTTATATGTTTCTTTTTTATATGTTTCTTATGTATACACTATGGCTTCATTAACAAATATTACTACCCTTCAGAGATGTTATTAACTTTTAAAAACATAACTTCATATGCTTCCTGTGATTCTTACCCCTTATTCCATTATCCTTTGTTAGTAAGTCTTACAACCTATACTACAATGTATAAAGATAAAGGAATATATTATTATATCGTCACCATAACAGCTGACCCATATCAAAACCACACTTGATTTGGATCACCCTTTCATTCCCTAAAGGAAAATTGTAAAACTATTTATGTTCTCACACATCTCTGCTGTCAGTCAGTTCAGGATATCAACTACTTTTGTAATATAATCCATAGTTTTAGCTAACTCAGGGATCCTGGCATGTGAAACAAAAATACCTTTAACAGTTGCCAGTTGCCAAATGGGACACACAAACATGTCATTCAGACACTACGACCTTGACAAAATTTTCATTCAACAATGTGTACGTACATTTAACAAAATAAAAATTTAATCATGGATCCAGCCTCGGTCATAGACTCGGTCATAATAAAAACATTAACATATACATCTTGTAATTCATCTCTGTTGATTTTAAACTGTTTATCGTATAATTGGCCAGATTATCCGATAAATCTCAAAATATAATCATCAAAGATCTTTAAGATGTCTATGGAGTACTCTTTAAAAAAAATATCATTGCAAGATATCATTCTTTATGGATTTTAGAAAAATGCCAATACATTAATCTGCGCAGCACCACTTGTTCCTGTGCACTTTTAGTTCTTCATTTACCACATATTATCTATAGGGTTTAATCCTTAAGGAAACATTTTGCAAACAAAGGGGGAAGACTGTTAATTTATGTTAATCCCCCCTTATCCACATCAACCACCATCCCTACATGCACCTGTCAGTCACCTATAAAAACCACATGACACATTGTGACTACAATCCTTGTGCAGATGTAACACCACAAAAGTATTTAAAATAAGTAAGGACATCATTCCCTTACCTTGGGTCACTCAATTACAGTCTAATTTATTATATTGCAGTAGGTGAATCTGTTTGACTACATGAGCACCAAACTATTAATCTCACATGCAGTTTTCCCCATGCACTTTCAAAAGAGGAAACCAAAATACAAATAATTTCCTTTTCCACTTGAACTAGACCATACTTCCTAGGGAAAATTAGGAAAAACATTAAGACAAGGTTCAACATATTAGAGTCATAGTTTCAGAAATAATTTTCTTCTTGCCATATCATACTATGAGTTGGCTATTCCCTCCCCCTCACATAGGGGAATATACCCAGTATACTAATGACCCCCAGCAGCTGTTCTGCTGTCTCAAGGAATTGCTGTTCTAGCACCTTAGCAAATTCCATTCCCTTTTAACAAAGTAAAAATATACACTAAGTGCATCTGTAAATACACATACATCATAAGGACTTACCCTTCATAGGAGCTTATTCAGTAAAGGTTGGCAAACTAAATTTTAATTTATGATACTTTTTCAACAGTCAATATACATGGAAATGAAAATGCAACATACTAGAATACATTCTCCCACATAAACAATATTTGCACATTATCCCATGGTTTACCAGCTCCAGTAACAGCATATAAAGTATTGTTTAATTAATCTGGGGATAACCCTGTCCATATTAGGCAAAATTATATGGGACTTGCTTTAAATATATGTTTATGTGAAAGACAGGCTATTTAAACACAATACACATTTCCATGTATATATTAACTTTGCATTACAACAAATCTTAAACCTTTGGTTACTTAATACAAATGTTACAAACCTTTAGTGAATAATTTAGGTCAAATTAACATTAACCCTTTGATTTCATTTCTATTAACCGTTTTAACAACAGAGAATAGCTCCTTCTCTCCTGACCCCTATGGGTTGTGCTGGGCATTTTGGGATTGCAGCTGTTGCTAGTCTGTATACCAGAGTCACATCTTTGGGAATCCCTATTTACCTGACCTTCTCCATTATTATTAATTCTTTTTATATGCCGACGTAGCCGGAAGCACTTGCGAATTAGGTGACCTGTGTTTTTACAAAAATTACAAAAAGTCTTCTTTAAACCTTCTTCCCTCAAGGATCCTATCTGCTTGTCAGTAGATTCTGAGCTGCGTGACAGAAGTTCCAGTCTATATTTCTCAATAAAAGCTATTGTGTCTTGGAATGAACTACAACTGGATGCATGAACAATAGCTACAGGATCAAGAAATATACATTTTTGTACAAATTCATTGATCATGGCCTTGGGTGCTGGTTGATTTGTATCAGTTAATTCCATGACCAATCTGTAGGCTTTTTCAAACATTGCTGCAAATGCAAAAACATCATCCTGCAACTTGCATGTCTTAAATCTACTGATCAATTCTACAGAAGGAATCTCACCATTAGTGATTAAAAACAGCTGTTTGACTCTTTCAAACTCATTGCACTCACCATCAATACTGTTTAAGTCTGGCAACCGACTTGTTACAGACACAGGCAGCCATCTTCTAAACATGGTGTTTTTTTGTGCTTCCGAGAGATCATACTTGGCACAGTAAGTCTCAAATATGTGACTATTTCCAATCAAAGTCCTGCACTTATCAAACTTCGGAAAAGTCTCAACAATTTTTAACAAATGTTTTTCAATTTTTAATTTTAACTTTGCCGTTTGATAATCTAACTCTGGGTCATTAATATCCGGCATACTCTGGGACTGTCTCTGTTCTTTATTGATCACAGAAACGTGTGTCACTTTACTTTGCTTCAAAACTGACTCAATTTCTGTCAGTCTGACATTATGTTTCTCTATCTCTGTCAAAATCTCAGAACTAACTGAGCCACATTTGTCTTGTTTTAAAGTTCCAGAGACAGCCTGTACCCCCTCAGTGTCCCTCTCACTAGAGCACATTAACGTGTTAAATGTTTTAACCATTAACATTACGTTGTTAATTTTGTGCTTTAGTTTAGAAAATGACACTCCTTCATCTAACTTTATATTCGCATCCACACACTGACTATAAAGATACAACCATAACTTTGCATCAGACAAGTCTTTTGGAATTTTAAATTCAAATTTGCTCTTACCTGACAAATTATTAATAAAATCCATACTTACAGAAAGCAGAATACTCCTTGCTGCACTCCTGTGTCAATGCCTCTGATACTTACACAAATCCGCTCTAGGTTCTTTTACTTACTTACAGACTTCTGGAAGCTTCATACATACAGCACACTCTATCCTCTATCCCCCCTTATGAAGCTTTCAAAGTGGGTATATGTGTGATATGTAAAGCCCAGTGTCTATTAATCTGGCAGGCTCGCCAATGTAGAATCTCATCTATTTATTATAAAATTTTGTGTAAGTATTATGGTCAAAGTACCACTCACCAAGGTGATAGCAAAATATCTTTATTGTGTGGAGTTACAAATTATATGCCAAGTACAAACAGCCAGTCACACATACCCAGCTCACAGGAGTAATCTGTACAATTAATGCATATAAAAAATAATGTTAAGTATATGTAGTATGTGTGTATGTTTCATATATGTGTGTGTGTGTCTGGGTGTGTGTCCATCTCTCAGGAAGAGAGATCTGTCTGTCCCTCCAGGACAGAGAGTGATGTGTGTCTGTCCCTCCTGGGAAGAGAGAGAGATCAAGAGACTTGTGCCCCAGGGTATATGCCGGGTGTCAGTATGTCCCTACCCCCCAAGTATCTATAAAAGGCAAGAACATATGTTAAAAGGCGTGCTCAGTCCTTTGCCAAATTAACTTACAAGTATGTGTGAATGATAGGTATACATTTCATATGCTGTGGAATTATAATTCTGTGAAAATATATTACAGAGAAAAAGTCTGATAACGAAGAACATTCTCACAAAAAAAGAGACAAGAAATCCTGTTTCTTGTGATAGAGGACTCAGTGCAGCGTTTCTGTGAGTGCTTATGACTGTATTTACATAGACTTTGAACCTTTCCTTCTTTAAATGTGTGAAAAAATCGCACAGATCTTTCATCTCTATATGTATGGCTGCCATTACAGTAAACTGGAGAACCGGGAAGGGGGGACTCATACAATGAATAAATAGATGTAACTCGGTTGGTTATATGAGCATTACGCCTCTCACTTTTTGCAGTCTCAGGTATTGAACCCTCCCATTATCCTACACCCAAGTGTGTCTGGGAAACCAACTCCCCCTATGCCCACACAGGGGCCAGTAATGCTCCCAGTAACCGAGAGGGATCTGTCACAGAGCTGATTGGCCAAAGCCGGATACAGAATTCCTGGAAGAGAGACACAAGTATTAGAAAACTGCCCCAAATCCCTACAGCCGCTGAGATAATAACCCCTTAACCGCCAGGGCAGTCATTAAGGTGGCCATACATGTAAAGATCCTCTCGCCTGGTGAGATCCAACTGAATCTTTTAACCCCAATCGATATCTGTCTGATTTTCAGTCGTTCCTGCCCCTACACGGGCCGATAAGCTGCTGAAATGGTCTAAGGCAGTGCTGTCCAACTTCTACGGTGCCGAGGGCCGGAATTTCTCTAGCATACATGGTGGAGGGCCACTAATGGAAGCCAGTTTTGACCACTCCCCTTTTTGAAACCACACCCACTTCAAACCACACCTATTTTATCACAATGGTGGTAGCACAGCAAAATCCCAAATGCTTGGTCCTTACTGTGGGGATATCAACCATCATTCATATGTGAAAGAATTATGTCATATTAAGATATACCCTTAAATTCCATATGCCTCCTCCTCCCCTGTGGATAGCAGAGCAACCCCCAGTACATAATTACACACCTTAGGAACCATTTAATGGCTATTTACAACTGCTAACAAACTCCCACAACAAACCCCTGCCAGGTTCACCTCCCACAAGCAGCATAGGGCAAGCAGAGTATGGCACACACAGGCAGCACTCTGCCTGTCCTATGCTGCCTGTGTGTGCCATACTCTGCCTGTCCTACCCTGCCTGTGTGTGCCATACTCTGCCTTCCCTATGCTGCCTCTGTGTGCCATACTCTGCCTGCCATACCCTTCCTGTGTGTGCCATACCCTCCCTGACCTATGCTGCCTGTGTGTGACATACTCTACCTGCCCTATGCTGGCTGTATGTGCCATACTCTGCCTACAGTACCTATGTCTGAGGTGTGAATAAGTGAACAATGGGAGTGATTACAGTCTGAGCCTGAGGTGTGAACACTGCAGGGGGTGAACAATGCAGGTATTAAAAGGTGTGAAAAACACAGGGGATTACATTTTTAAACAATACAGAGGGATTACAGCCTGAATCTGAGGTGAGAACCATGCAGGGGGCCAGTTAATCTCAGTACTGATACCATTTAATGCTTACTCAAAGGTAAGCCATCAAAGCAGCCAGACAGGTGGGGGGCCACACAGAGGGGGGTCGCGGGCCGCATGCGGCCCGCGGGCCGCCAGTTGGACAGCACTGGTCTAAGGAACCAATATCGGCAGCTAGAATCGGCCCGTGTATGGGGACCTTTAGTGCTGGAGGTGCCAGGGCAAGATATACATATTGGCATCATATAATCCATGGGATTTGAAGGTATAAATTAGAAATGATTTATATGCAAAACAGTATCTAGTAGAATTAAGTCTAAAACAACTTTTGTGAGTTTTTCTTGAAGACGTTTCAGCCCTCATCCGAGCGGCTTCTTCAGTGACTGGTAGGGAATTCCCCGGCATTTAAACCCTTGGGGGTAGTACAGTCACAGGCATCCAATCACAATGGTTCCATTTACCTTATTCAGTTTGGGGTTGGCTGAAACTGACAGGTGTAAGAAGGTGGGATCCAGTCACAATGGTCCCATGATTCTCATTGATGCAGCCCCATTCCCTCTATATATACAGTATATACACTGGCACATTCTCATTCACACAACATGTCTCCTTTAGGAAGGTTTGAGTGACTGTGGGATCTGCTTCCTCTATAGGTATAGAACCCTCCCTCCCAGCCACTCTCCTACCTGAAAGCGAGTGGGTGGTGAGAGCTGCTAGGGATCATGGGATGCGAATGGGTGGTGAGAGCTGCTAGGGATCATGGGATGCGAATGGGTGGTGAGAGCTGCTAGGGATCATGGGATGCGAGTGGGTGGTGAGAGCTGCTAGGGATCATGGGATGCGAGTGGGTGGGCAGGTTACTGTATAGGTTGGGTCCCTCTACTGGAGGGGGAGCGCCGGGTAATTACGCTACTGGGGAGCGCCGGGTAATTACGCTACTGGGGAGCGCCGGGTAATTACGCTACTGGGGAGCGCCGGGTAATTACGCTACTGGGGAGCGCCGGGTAATTACGCTACTGGGGAGCGCCGGGTAATTACGCTACTGGGGAGCGCCGGGTAATTACGCTACTGGGGGGCGCCGGGTAATTACGCTACTGGGGGCGCCGGGTAATTACGCTACTGGGGGCGCCGGGTAATTACGCTACTGGGGGGCGCCGGGTAATTACGCTACTGGGGGGCGCCGGGTAATTACGCTACTGGGGGGCGCCGGGTAATTACGCTACTGGGGAGCGCCGGGTAATTACGCTACTGGGGAGCGCCGGGTAATTACGCTACTGGGGAGCGCCGGGTAATTACGCTACTGGGGAGCGCCGGGTAATTACGCTACTGGGGAGCGCCGGGTAATTACGCTACTGGGGAGCGCCGGGTAATTACGCTACTGGGGAGCGCCGGGTAATTACGCTACTGGGAGCGCCGGGTAATTACGCTACTGGGGAGCGCCGGGTAATTACGCTACTGGGGGGCGCCGGGTAATTACGCTACTGGGGGGCGCCGGGTAATTACGCTACTGGGGGGCGCCGGGTAATTACGCTACTGGGGGGCGCCGGGTAATTACGCTACTGGGGGGCGCCGGGTAATTACGCTACTGGGGGGCGCCGGGTAATTACGCTACTGGGGAGCGCCGGGTAATTACGCTACTGGGGAGCGCCGGGTAATTACGCTACTGGGGAGCGCCGGGTAATTACGCTACTGGGGAGCGCCGGGTAATTACGCTACTGGGGAGCGCGGGGTAATTACGCTACTGGGGAGCGCCGGGTAATTACGCTACAGGGGAGCGCCGGGTAATTACGCTACTGGGGAGTGCCGGGTAATTACGCTACTGGCAGGAGTAGAGCCTAAGACAAAGCCTCCACCTCATTTCCAACACTCCCATCTGTACTTAATGAGGATGCCGATCTTTATGCTCCAACAGTAACTGCCCTCCCTAAATAAATAATACTTTCCATATGAATGAATATAATGTGAATGCCTCAAATAGTCTTTATCGTTTGCACGGTGAGTATTATACGGGCGCCAGTCGGTACATTATGGGATAAGTGCTGTGAGGCGAGGATTGTCGATACCAACCCCTCTTTGCTGATGCCTGTATCTCCATATCCCGTAGGAGCGGCACCGCCATAAAGTACAACTGTTTAAGCTTTGATGTTTCTGCATTCGTCCTGCCCAAAAATCTATTGGTTGGTCGGTGCTACCGTGTAGTTTTACCAGTAATCTGATGCCCCATCTGGCACTTGGGAAGTAGGGGGGCAGCACTGAAGGGAGACACAGCAGAATAAACAAGAAAGGAACAAGTTGGGGTGAAAATCCCCTTTAACTCCACAGCGACTCTGATTTTTAGCGCTAAATGTCGCAGAAAAAAAAGCTGTTATTTTTTTGAGATTTACTATGCGTCAGAACGGCTAAACATCTGAATCGGACAATTCGCCGGGTTAAACTTCCCGAGATCACGTAGAAGCCATTGGCAGAGGCCCCTCCTCCCCTTTGTCTCCAAACTTTAGAGGTTTCGGATTTTTGACGCTGTTTGTTTGTGCGACAATCCAATAAAGTAGAGGTTTTGGAAAATTTCGGGTTGTCACGGCGACAGTCACAGTTGCAGCAACTTTTTCTCGCACTTTTCATATAAGATTTTTTAAGTAAATTTCAGACATTCCAGGAAATGAGTTTAGCTGAATTTTAAAATACAAAAAAATGAGTTAAAGTAAATCTGCCCCTATATGTAATAGTTGCCCTGTTATAGTTTAGACCAAATATTCCAACAACAGTGAATTTCTTTAACTTTTAGTCAACTTATAAACTGTCAACCTGTTCCAGTTCCCCCTGCAACATCCAGCCCTGTATAACAATAAAATTGTAGCATCACAGAGCAATATATTATGGGCTTCCAAGGTCAGGCAGCCCATAAACTACCCCTTTAAGAAACTGGGGGGGTGCCGTGGTGGATATTGTATTTGCAAATCGGAATAGTGACCCTTCTGTGGATGTGCCCCCCATTATGGACTAACCGCGAGGAATGTGGTGCTATTGGAACATTTCGCTCTCCTATAGTCGCCATAAGTTCTACTGTGCGTCCTTCCGCCATCCTGAATGTGTGGGTAATTCCAGGGGTCCCACAGGGGGTTGCGCCATTAGGTGCCGCTGGCAACAGATTCACACACTCACATCATATTAACGCTGATTCCAATGCTAAATATGCTACAAGCCGCAACTTGTTCCCCATGCAAAGCTGCCCATGCCGGGTCGGACTGGGCCGGTGCTACCTCTGGCTGCTGGTCTCCCCCCCAATGCGCTGAGGGTAAGTTTAACTTAGGCACACTCGGGGGAGGGGGTTGGGCAGGTCATAGGGGGCCCTGAGGGGGATGTGGGGTGCTGCTTTGGGGGCCCCTTGGGGATTTGCAAAAGAAAAGTGCACTTTACCCTTTTTCTAATAGAAGGAGCTGTTTGGGGAGTACAGGGGAGCAGACCCAGATATACATGCACCCCCTCTTTCTACTTGTTATTATAAACCCAGAGGTTTGATGTTTCCTTTATCCTTATGATGTGCAGGGTAAGTACCACCCAGCAGCATTTATACCTTACCCCCATCCATGATACAAATGGACAAGACCAAATAGTTTTAATGCTAATAATCATTTCACCCCATCTACGTGTGCCAGAAACTGACATTTCAATACATTTCAGTCCCCCCCGCCCCAAACTATGATATGGGAGGAGCCTTGTTACTCTGAGAGGTTCTGTGGGACAATAGTCAGGGTGGGGTCAGTTGGCTCCCTGCTGGGCTACTTGCCCCCATACAGGCTTTTATATGCAGAGGAACGAGTAACAATGGGAGAAGTAAGGGAGGAGCCGGGGCAGAGTCTCCCCTTTATCCTCATTACTCCCCATGGCTAAGGGCAGAAGGGGGGAGTAGTATAAAGAGTTGGGGAATATCTCCAAGGAGCAGATTTCTGGGGAGAGTCTCTGCTGAGGACGTACCAGGGGGAAGAGAAGAAGAGCCGGACAGGAAGGAATTCTTACCCAGACACAGGTAATTATACTGGGGGCTCCTTATTAGTTATTATTATCTTCTCATATTCCAACAATAATAAGCCCAATAATTCCTTCCATTAATGGGGAGCCAGGCAGGAGCCGGTCAGGAAGGGTTAAAGGCACAAATATCTGAGAGTATTTCAGGCTTTAGTTCTTAGGCTTCTATTCTTTTCCCAAGTTCCTGCCGGAATGTTTCCCACATGGCTACGGATAAATGGGACTTACAGGGGTCTCTTATCTGACATATTCTCCCTTCTGGGGGTTATGGAACATAAACAGAATTATGGGAATGTGACTTCATTGCTTTATTCCTGTGCAATGATACTGGGGCCCGGCCGCCCCGGCTATAAGTGATTCAAGGGGAGTTCATTTCCAGCCGGCACCAAAGGAAAGGGCTCGGCATTGGGTTGGGTTAGGCAGGGCCCCTTGTTAGGCCAAAGGGAAATATACCCGGGTTTGCTAATTATTTGTTGTTAAGGTTTTTAGGCATTGTATGTCCGTGTTGCCTTTGATATGTTTGTATCTACAGCCCATGGTTTTACATTTGTGGTTTTTAACTATTAATATTTTTGCAGGCAAAAAGCATGAGACCCCAGTATGACATTTATACGCACTAATGTACCTCCTATGGGAAAATATCAGCGAGAAATGACAAACTGTATAAAGGAACAAAGTGCCATTAAATGCTAAGGTTTCCTCTGATATATATATATATTTCATATTATTTATAGTGGGGGCCACTACTTGTTATAATACAGAGACTCAGTGGGGCAGAGGGATCTGTTTAATCTGTGGATATGATTAATTTATCAGAACAGTATGGCAGCTCCTATATATAAATCATATACTGTAATTAAACACACATATTCAGTATCAATACCGTTCCCTTGGGTAAGATAACCTGTGCCATTGGGTTCCCATAACATTTATAAGGAAAGGCAGTAACCCATGGCAACCAATCAAATTGTTATATTCATCGTTCTACTTGCAGCTGGCTGAAAAGAGGTAGGCACTGATTGGTTGCTATGGGTTACTGCCCATGGGCAAATTTGCCACTGTTGATAATGAGCCCCACTGTGTGTCGGGGGAGGGGCTGATGAATGTTGGGCCCATGGATACTGTCTCCTTCCCTAATGAGCCCAGCACATTGCCGGAGGTTGGGGAGATCTCCTGCACAGTATAACCCAACTCTTTATAACCAACAGGTTCCGGGGGGTCGGACTGGAGAGAATAAGGATTTACCCAGAGGGAGATTTTCCCAATCCCAGAGACCAGCAGGATACAAGAGAAAATAATGCTGCTTCATATCAGTAAGTCTCCCATAATCCCCTACAGAGGGATGTTACTAACTCGCTATATTATATATATATATATTGTCCATTCCCCTAAACATGTACACATTCGCCTTCCATAGGTTTCTTATTTTAAAAAAGGATGTAAAGTCACAAATCAAAATCCTTGTGTGTTATTTAGACCAATGAAATAAATGTATTTAGCAGCCTATGCCCCGCCCCTGTAATGAGCTCTGATCACAGCTCCTGGGAACCTACACGCCCAGGGGCCGGCCGATATGAAGGAAAGCAGGGACTGCTCTGTAACAGACTTGAAATAAAAACAAAAGCTGGGACTGCCCTATAACTGAACAAATAGCCCAGGAGTTTCCTGGATTGTCATTGGTCCGTTGCTGATAAGGGCAAGTTAGTCCCAGATAAGGAAGTAAAACAGGAGCGGAGAGTAAGACACGCCCACTCCTCCTCCGGCTGCAGATACTGAGGGATACAGAGCCCCAGTTAGCTGTGTTTAACCCTGTGTTAACTGCTTTGCCATCTGATATTTTAGAACAACATCTGTTATAGAGCTTTCCTTATTAGGGCTATGTATATATATATATACAGGTATGGGACCCGTTATCCAGAATGCTCGGGACCAAGGGTATTCCAGATAAGAGGGTTTTCCGTAATTTGGATCCTCATACCTTAAGTCTACTAAAAAATCAATAAAAAATTAATTAAACCCAGTAGGATTGTTTTGCATCCAATAAGGGGTAATTATATCTTAGTTGGGATCAAGTACAGGTACTGTTTTATTATTACAGAGAAAAGGGAATCATTTAACCATTAAATAAACCCAATAGGGCTGTTCTGCCCCAATAAGGGGTAATTATATCTTAGTTGGGATCAAGTACAGGTACTGTTTTATTATTACAGAGAAAAGGGAATCATTTAACCATTAAATAAACCCAATAGGGCTGTTCTGCCCCCAATAAGGGGTAATTATATCTTAGTTGGGATCAAGTACTGGTACTGTTTTATTATTACAGAGAAAAGGGAATAATTTAACCCTTAAATAAACCCAATAGGGCTGTTCTGCCCCAATAAGGGGTAATTATATCTTAGTTGGGATCAAGTACAGGTACTGTTTTATTATTACAGAGAAAAGGGAATAATTTAACCATTAAATAAACCCAATAGGGCTGTTCTGCCCCAATAAGGGGTAATTATATCTTAGTTGGGATCAAGTACAGGTACTGTTTTATTATTACAGAGAAAAGGGAATCATTTAACCATGAAATAAACCCAATAGGGCTGTTCTGCCCCCAATAAGGGGTAATTATATCTTAGTTGGGATCAAGTACAGGTACTGTTTTATTATTACAGAGAAAAGGGAATCATTTAACCATTAAATAAACCCAATAGGGCTGTTCTGGCCCAATAAGGGGTAATTATATCTTAGTTGGGATCAAGTACAGGTACTGTTTTATTATTACAGAGAAAAGAAAATCAATTTAAATTCTTATTTGATGAAAATAGAGTCTATGGGAGTCTTTCCATAATTCGGAGCTCTCTGGATAACAGGTTTCCGGAAAATGGATCCCATACCTGTGTATATATATATAAGATTTTTGGCTTTACATCCCCTGTAGGAATGTGATGTACTCCTTGCACCAATAACATTTCCTGCAAAGCTTTCACTGGTGAGTCCCCATTGGATTCTGTCTCTAGGAGGTAGAAGAGATGGGGCTTTTTTTTTTACTAAAGTCTAATTAATCCTTTTACTTCTTTGCTATTAGGGAATTGGCCTGAGAAAGAGCAGCAGAACCTCAGTGCTGGGAGATATTGTTTAGTTCCATATGGATCTGACATGTCCAGGATGAAGAAGATCATAGAAGTTGGAAGGGAAAGTAAAAATGTTCAGGGGAACCTCAGCCGAACCCAAACTCCCAATGAATCTGTCAGAACCCCCAACCAGAATGATAGGTTCCAGGTATCTCAGGAACATTGTGCTGATGGAACATCTTCTGCTCTACAAATACAAAAGCTCCGTAATACTACTAATATACAGAATATCAGAAGGCCCAATATTTTCAAACTTAAAAAGGCGAAGTCCTCTGTAAAATCACACATTGCCAAGATGTGTCACCAAGGCACAAAAATGCATATTTCCTCTAAAGCCCACAGTGCCCTGAAACCTTTTATCTGCCCAAAATGTGAGAGGAGATTTTGTGACATCCGGAACCTTCTCACCCACCAGAGAATCCACACGGGGAGGAGCTTTGTCTGCTCCAAATGTGGGAAATGTTTCTCTCACAGAAAGATCCTCATTGCTCATAAATGGGTTCATACTGGGAGGAAACCATTCACCTGCACTGAATGTGATAAGGGCTTCTTATGGAACAGGGACCTTCAGGAACATAAAAAGAGCCATAAAAGAAGAAAAAATAGCAGCTATCTCTTGGCTCACACGGGAAAGAGACTGAAAGAAGTTAGTACTGACTCTTGTAAAAGAGAGAAGGTGTTTTACTGCAGAGAGTGTGGTAAAAGCTTCAGGCAAAAGTCTAGGCTTGAGATCCACATTCAGTGCCACACAGGCGAGAAGCCATTTGTCTGTGTTCATTGTGGGAAAGGCTTCAGAGATAAGTATAAACTCAGTCTGCATCTAAGGATTCACACAGGAGAGAAACCATTTGTCTGCACTGAGTGTGGGAAAGGCTTTAGGGATTCGAGCTCTCTGAAATCTCACCTCCGGATTCACACAGGAGAGAAACCATTTGTGTGCCCTGAGTGTGGGAAAGGCTTCAGGAAAAAGTGTGATCTCAAATCTCACCTTCATATTCACACCGGAGTGAACCCATTTGTCTGCACTGAGTGTGGGAAATGTTTCAGGGATAAAAGTGAACTGAACATTCATATTAACGTACACACAGGAAAGACTTTCCCCTGTACGGAGTGTGGCAAATCCTTTGCAGCAAAGAAGAATCTGAAAAGGCACCAAATGGTTCACACTGGGGAGAAACCACACGAGTGCACAGAGTGTGGGAAACGATTCATGGAGAAAAGTAAACTAGAGAGACATTATCTAAATCATACTGGAGTAAAACCATTCAGCTGCTGTGAGTGTGGAGAACAGTTCAAATGGAAACACCAGCTCCAGTATCACCAACTGAGTCACACTGGGGAGAGGCCATTTGTCTGTACTGAGTGTGGGAAGAGCTACAAAAGTAAGGATACACTCACTTATTCACACAGGGGAGAAACCATTTGTGTGGAAAACCATATAAGAGCTACAGTGCACTGAGGTACCACCTCCAGACTCACATTAGATGATAGTATCTTGCTAGTATCCCACATCTCAGCATTCCTGAGCTATCCCACATCTCAACGTTCCTGAGCTATCCCTCATCTCAACGTTCCTGAGCTATCCCTCATCTCAACGTTCCTGAGTTATCCTACATCTCAACGTTCCTGAGCTATCCCTCATCTCAACGTTCCTGAGCTATCCCTTATCTCAACGTTCCTGAGCTATCCCACATCTCAACGTTCCTGAGCCATCCTACATCTCAACGTTCCTGAGCTATCCCACATCTCAACATTCCTGAGCTATCCCTCATCTCAACGTTCCTGAGCTATCCCACATCTCAACGTTCCTGAGCTATCCCACATCACAACGTTCCTGAGCTATCCCTCATCTCAACGTTCTTGAGCTATCCCTCATCTCAACGTTCCTGAGCTATCCTACATCTCAACGTTCCTGAGTTATCCCACATCACAACGTTCCTGAGCTATCCCACATCTCAACGTTCTTGAGCTATCCCTCATCTCAACGTTCCTGAGTTATCCTACATCTCAACGTTCCTGAGCTATCCCTCATCTCAACGTTCCTGAGCTATCCCACATCTCAACGTTCCTGAGCTATCCCACATCTCAACGTTCCTGAGCTATCCCACCTGCCCTCATCAGTGGTGGCCATATTCAGTGCATTTGCTGCTTAAGTGAATGGGAATCCAAGACAAATGAAGAAGGGGGTTTTGACTGAGGTTCTTTCTTAGAGCAGTACAAATGCTCTAAAGGTGTAATTGGCTAAACCAAATACCATTACACATTTTGTTTTATGAGTTCATGAACACTATATACAAATACTGCAAGAGGAATGCATAGAGAACCATAGGGGCAAATGTATTCAGTGAATATGGGTCATTATCCTGGTGAAGATTTCTAGTTTTCTGTAGTCACCAACCTGTCTGTTTTGGAAGCAGAAGGCAAAAAGACAGAAATACACATAATCAATGTTGTTATCTTTCCCCAACAAGAACCTTATTATTTAACAAGACTCAAAAGACAGGGTCTTCAGCATAAAAGTTTCTTGTTTATTAATTAATAAAATACAAAGCCTTGTCAGCAACACAAACCAGTGAATTACATGTGATACAAAGAACTTCAAATAAAGTTGTCATTCGTTACAGATTATATCGGCAACTTCATTATATCATTTATGAGTTCCAAAGGATAAGGAACCCCCTTAGACCAATAGTAGAAGCCCTAGGATATTCCTGCCATTCAATTCCTCTCCTGCTGATACAGTTACAGTTACACCCAATCATGAAACAAATAAACAAAACCAAATACATTAAAATGCAAATAACAGTTTCAGCCCATCCGTATATTCCCCATTCAGCCCCCCGGGGATCTGTTTATCTGTGGGACAATAATCAGGGTGGGGCGGATCGTTTTCCTGCTGGGACATTTTTCTGATACTTCATGTATGTATTATGATATTTAAAGGCAAATTCATCTCTCTAAGGGAGGAGAAGGCCACAGGCGAATTAAACCCCCTCAAACTGATGATCAGACCCTGTATAAATAAGGGCTCCCCCAACTGTGCTTCCTTCTCATACACAGAACTGTAACACAGAGTAAATCAGAAATACACAGGATATTTTATTCCCACTCAGATCTACCAATCACCAAAGGGTTTGTTTCTCCAATGACTTGGGGGGATAATAATCTGAATGGGACCTGTGTTTGTGGGGCAGTTGTCTCTATACTTCATATAGAATTAGCTCAGGGGAACAACAAGATGAGACACAGGAACATTGGGGAGAGCTTTTTATAATCATTCCTATCTTCTCCCATATGAGATGTTTGGCTTCTATTGCTCTCTGGTGGGGAATAGCCTTCCCGTCACTGCTCCCCATACCAACCAATTGGAAATGCAATGCCTGAAGCAGCCAGGAGGGCTAAACAGCACTGGGAGCAGTGGGGACAATTGAACCTCTGGTTAGGGATGTTCCAGCAACACTGTCCCTTCAGGGGATCTACCAAAAGAAGATCTTAGTGATCATATTCTTAAAGGAGACAAACAGAATAAATAACTAAAAACCCCTAACCCTGTAGGCAATTATGAATAATATCCGGTGCTGGTTTCCCTTTGGGCTAAACATTAACCCTATCTGTAACAATGGCCCCTTTATTGGAGCTCCCTATAGATCCTCTCAGGTCCCTGTCTGGGTTTCACATGAGGGGTGGGTGTGTCCTAACGGTCCCTGCCAGAAGCACAGTAGGAGGGGGAGAGCCAATCACAGCCCTGCACTCACACAAGCACAGACAGGCTTCAGGAAGTGGGACAGATGGGTGGGACTAGTGGGGTTTTTGGAAAAATTTTCAATATATTAGATTGAAACCATAGGCGGATTACAATAAGGCTGAGCCCCCCCAAACCTGCTTGGCACCTTAAAAAAAAAGAAAAACAACTCACTCCATTTCTGCGCTGTCCTGGAACCCTTAACATCAGGAAATCGTATTGTGTTCCTGCAAGTGCCGGTTCTGCTGTAATCAGCTGTGCTCTGATTGGATCTTTCTTCTTGTGGATTCTCCAATCAGAGCACGACTTTTTGACAGTAAAACTGACCAATCAAGGCACAGATGCAGACAGGGCTCGGGAGATATTACAAACTGAAGGCAGTGCAGGGGTTCACTTTTTGTTTTTAATATATTCTTTATTTTGATTTCAGGAATAGTTGGGGTACAGAAAAAAGAAGGGGATGGGGAAGGAACAAATGCACTGACATTCAGTTACGTACAGCAGGAATAAACAAGGATTGACAACAAGTTCTATAGCATTGGGGTCAGATGGTTTATGGGGAGTTTAAGTAAATTCCTATGGCAACGGGGCTGTGTGGGGGGTTTATTAGTGAAAGTGACCCAGGGTTCCCAGAGTCTCCAATAAGCGCTGATATTATTGTGGCTCATATACGTAATCTCCTCTAATGTTCTCATTTCCTCTACTATTTATATACATTCTAGGTACGTTGGGGGGTCTTTCGCTTTCCAGGGTCTTGGGATTAAGGTTCTAGCAGCGTCAGTAGTTGCTGGGTAAGTATATCTGTTAACACACACAGTTTTTCTGAGGGATAAGATTTAGTAAGATAGTTGGTATTTTGTTTTCTTTAATTGTTATTTTTGTTATAGTTGCTATTGTTTCCAGAATTTTGGACCAGTAAGTTTTCATTTGGGGGCATGAGAACCATATGTGGGTGTGGTTTCCCGCTCCCTTATCACATCTCCAGCAAGAGTCTGTGCTGTTTTTGTTCATCTTCAGCTTTGTAGGGTGTAGTGCCACCTTGTGGCCAGTTTGAAATTCATCTCTCTGACCCTTACTGCCCTTAATGATTTATGAATAGATGAGAATACCCTATCCCAGGCTTTATCTGTTATTTCTATGCCCAGCTCTCTTTCCCAATCCGTGCAAAAACTTCTTTTGGGGGTTTCTGCATTATTTATTAATAGCTTGTATAGAGAGGAAATGATCTTTTCTATTGGCTTTGGGGATTCTAGTACCATTTCCCATTTCCCAAAGAAAGATGTTTTGAAAGCATTTTACCTCCTAAAACTGCCATTATATGAGAGCTGCATACACAACCTCTTAGGTCAGAAGCCAGAGTGAAATGAAAGATGGGAGTGTCCTCCAGTCTCCCACAGGAAGTGGTCACAGCACTGTAGCAGGGAAACCCCTCCCAGTTTACCCCCTCTGTGTCTCTCTGCTTGTGCTGCTGCCGGGGGGGGGGGAGGAGGAGCAAGCAGAGCAGGAATGACTGCCTGTGACATCACAAAGCCCCACCCACCCTATGCATATTCACTGCACTTTAAGTAGCTCTGTTATTGAAGACTATCAGGGCCCCAGCCACATACTGAAGAGTCTAAGCCGGAAGTTGCCATAAGGCCTGGGGAGAGCAGTTTTTCAAGCAGTTACGGACATATTTGAACCCAAAGGTATTCAAATAAAAGCACTTATTTCTATTTTACATTATTTTACATGGTTTAGTGCATTGTAAAAATGTATGGTATATATCCCCTTTAAGGGGCTACCCCAGTCTTGTCCCTGAGTCACTTGTATGAAATGGTGTATTTGCTGGTAATTCCACGTGTCTCTTGGGGGTCACTGACCCCGGCAGCCAAGAAGTATTGCTCTGTGAAGCTACAGTTTTATTATTATTGTAACTTTTTATTACTTATTTTTCCATGCAGGACCCTTAACTATTCATAGTCCCATCTCTCGTCTAAACCACTGCCAGGTTGCTAAGGTAAATAAGACCCTAGCAACGAGATAGCTCCTGAAATACCAAATGGAGAGCTGCAGAACAAAAAGCTAAATAACTGAAAAACCATTAAAAATAAAAAAGAGGACCATCTGCAAATTGTCTCAGAATATCAATGTCTACATCATATTAAAAGTTAAATTAAAGCTGAACTACCCCTTTAAGCTAACTGATCCCAAACACAAGTGGATGGAGAACCCCTCACAGAAGTGCCTGTATAGATACTTATACATCCTAAGCATTTTAGGGTAAAATAAAGCCCCTCCCACCCGCACTTTTGCGCAGTGTCCCTGGGAGTCAGTGGGAACCGCAAGGGGCAGTTGGGAGGTTCATTTTTTACACCGGCAGCGAATCCACTAAGTGTCACATTAGCTGTAGGTCAGTCTGTGTATGGGCCATCTTTAGCCCCCAAACAGAAAAGTCTCCCTCCGCCTATGAGTGAAACGCAACTTTTTAAGCCCATTCCTTCTATATTTATATAAGTACAATTTATTGGCACAATATTATTTTTCACACAGTATGTCCCTTTAATATTCCTCCAAATGTCAGTCCATTTAGGGCAATGCCGCATAATATGGGGAAGGGAACACTCTTATATACATTCCCTCCAGCACTAGTGAATGATTCTCACCCAGGTACCCTCCCCCCGTACCCAGAATGCAGCATGAAGGGGCTCAGTGAAGGAGGCAGTGAAGGTGTGTAAGCGCCTGATTGGCTCACTCAGCTCATAAAAGGACAGGCGTCCGGCCTCATAGTCCAATGAGATCCTGATTCTCCTGCAGGAAGGGACGTGGGGTAACTGTGTCCATTTACTGTAATGTCTCACTGAATATCTGTTATTATTCCCTCTGCGCAAACACCAGGACATGTTATTATACCCAATGCAGGACTGCAACCCTCCCCTCTCCATACTGGGATAGGCCGCCCCTACCCACCAGTCCCCTGATTCACTGCCCTCCACTTCCCAGTAATGTCGCCCTGAGGGGAAACTCCTGCTGCTTAAAGCCTGAGCATAAAGCTGAAATCTCTCTGGGGATTGTGGGTAATGTAGTTCTGTTAGTGAGTAGGAAGCAGATTTCCTGTCCCCTGATACAGATACAAGATTATGAGCCGTGTTTATATCCAGTACCAGGTCTGTAGCCTCCTGCCCATAGATCCTTCCCTTTACCCCAGTCACAATCCCAGCTAAGCCTGTGAGTAATGTCTCTGAGATCCGACCCACATCCAGATCCCCTACAGCCGGGACCTTTATACCCCCTCTCTCTCTGCCCTCAGTATCTGCCCCCTCAGCCCCACAAAAGGCAGCTCCATGGGATTCCCATTGTTCCTGTAGGACAGTGAGTGGATCTGCCATGTTGCACAGCTCCTCAATGTGCCGGATCTTCCTGGACAGCTCGTCCTTCTTTATTTCCAGCTGTTGGATCAGCTCAGTGAGTGTGAGTGAGAGCTCCTCTTTCTGCCTGGAGATGTCACTCAGGAGTCGCTTCTCTAGGGCTTCCAGCTCTTCCCTGATGTCCCTAAACAGGGCAGTGACTCTCTCTGTCTCACCGGCTGCCGCTTCTGCCCCTTCTCTCCTGCGCTCCTGCAGCCTCTGGGCTCCTCTCTCAGTCTCCTCTCTCTCTGGGCTCAGTTTCTCCAGAACTTTCCTCAGTTTCTCTTTCTTCTTCTCAGAGGCCTCACTCAGCAGCTCCACCCTGTGGCCCCGGTGCCCCCCGGCCAGGCAGCAGGACACACAGATACAGACAGAATCCTCACAGCAGTAATATTTCAGGAGTTCTTCATGGACTGAGCATTTCCTGTCCCCCAGGTGCATTGTGGGTTCTATTAAGATGTGTTTCTCTGACTGGCTGTGCCCCCGCAGGTGGGTATCACACAGAGAAGCCTCACAGTGCAGACAGGTTTTAACAGCGGGTACAGGGGAGAGGACACAGTAGGTGCAGGGAATCCCAGTCTCCCCCGGCTCCGGCTCAGTCGGACAGAACCGCGCTGCTATGCTCCCCAGAGTTCTGTTCCTGGGCAGGGCGGGGCGCTCCTGATACTCGGCTCTGCATTCAGGGCAGGAATAAGCCCCCAATCCCTCCTGGGTGTCCCATGTTTTCCCAATGCAGCCCCGGCAGAAGTTATGGCCACAGGGCAGCATTACCGGATCAGTATAAATGCTCAGGCAGATGGAGCAGCTCAGCTCGTCTCTCAGATCAGCAGCCGCCATCGCTGAGAGCAGAACGGGGACTGAACAAGAAACGAAACAGAAAGTTCTCTTTCCCCAGAGACAAACAGTACTTTGCATTCCTGTGAGTTAACCCTCTCAGTTCCTGGGATCACGCGGTGCTGTAGGTGCTGTTCCTTATTTATTTCCCCCTGGTGGGATATTGGGGGACCCCGGCCCATTATGGAAGGCTTTGGGGAGTCACATGATATCTCAGACAAGGGGCTAAGGTGGGAGACACACAGGACAGACTCAGAGCACATTCTTTAGATACGGACCCCTCCCTCCACTCGTCAGCTCAGCTGACTCATTCTGACCAATAACTGATTTCTGAGACCCCCAGTTGCTTCTGTACTTTCAGCTTGAACAGTACAGGGCAGGAATACAGGACAACTGGTTTATAGTAATCAGTAGAACTCCCCCATACTCAGTGTGTAACACATAAATATGTATAGAGACACAAACACATATGTATATAACACAAATAATGGCCCCAAGATGAGCAATTTCTTACAAATCCCCACCTAGAGGGCGAAGGACGTTACAAGGAAAGAGCCCCCTAAATACAAAAAGGTATAACATTCAGGGACCCCCATTAATGTATAATATGTATTTGTGCTGAAAGTGAAAGGAGAGACCCAAATTATATAACACTCACACAGGC
This sequence comes from Xenopus tropicalis, assembly GCF_000004195.4. Lineage (NCBI taxonomy): Eukaryota > Metazoa > Chordata > Amphibia > Anura > Pipidae > Xenopus > Xenopus tropicalis. The sequence goes on from NC_030682.2 coordinate 3,569,368, forward strand.
TTAAGTTTTGGGGTACTGTGAGGTAATAATTAATAGAGATGTAGCGAACTGTTCGCCGGCGAACTAATTCGCGCGAACATCGGGTGTTCGCGAACGCGGAAGTTCGCGAACTTTCGGCGTATGTTCGCAATTTTGGGTTCGCCTTAGCTGGCGCCAAATTTTGACCTCTCACCCCAGAGTCAGCAGATACATGGCAGCCAAGTAGGCAGCTCTCCCTCCTGGACCACCCCCCCCAACCCTGGACCACTCCCTTCCATATATAAACTGAAGCCCAGCAGCCATTTTACATTCTGCCTGTGTGTGTTTGAAGAGATAGTGTAGGGAGAGAAGCTGTGCAGGGATTTGAGGGAGAGTTTAGGTAGCTTTGCTGAGTCTGACTAGTGAATGTGATCTGCTTTCTACTGCTCTGTATTAGCAGCACATAGGGAGAGAGCTGTGTCCAAGTGTGCAGGGATTTGAGGGAGAGTTTAGGTAGCTATTAGTCTAGCTGTGTTGGGGACTGGTGTGCTGCTCCTAGTAGTTCACCACCAGCACCAACCAGAGATCACTTTTGTTTTATTATTTTTTTTTTTCATTTATCTTATTAGATATTAGATATACTGTATATATTAGATATATATATATTAGATTTAGATATTTAGATATTTATTTAGACATTCTGTCTAAAAATAACAATAATAATTCCGTGTCCAGAAACATCACGCGAGTGACGTTTTTCCACCAGTAATACTACATCCACTACTGTATACTTTGCCATTGCAGGCCTTGTTGTTACCACTGTCTTTTTCAACCAAGTGCCACCTAGCTGTGTGAGCTTTTGCACATTCTGTCTAAAAATAACAATAGTAATTCCGTGTCCAGAAACATCACCCAAGTTGTTGTTGTTTTGTAAAAATAAAAAAAATGCCAGGCAAAGGCAGGCCGCCACGCAGAGGCACTAGGGGCCGTGCTGCTATGATATCCTGTGGCCCTAGGAAATTGCCCAGTTTTCCGAAGGCACTTACCCTGAACTCCCAAAATGCTGAAGAGGTAGTTGACTGGCTTACACAGCACACCCCATCCTCTACTGTTTCTAACTTTGCCACAACATCCTCATCCTCCTCTGCTATGGGCACCCCACGTACCACTTCCTCCACCTGCTGCCCCTTCTTCACTGGAGTCAGAGGAGTTATTTACTCATGAGTTTGTTGAACTGAGTGATGCGCAACCATTATTGCCAGAAGAAGATGAAGGAGATGAGGACGTTACACCAGATATCATAATTCAGGCAGGCAACACAACAGAGATGGACATAAGGTGTGATGAGGTCCCCGCTGCTGCTGTCTTCTGTGAGCTGTCAGAAGAAATTGATGCATCTGAGGAGAATGATGATGAGGAGATTGATATTTTGTGGGTGCCCACAAGAAGAGAGCAAGAGGAGGATAGTTCAGATGGAGAGACGGAGAGTCAGAGAGGCAGGAGAAGAATAAGACTTAGAAGAAGCAGGGACAGCTCCCAGGGAACAGTAGGGCAACAACATGTATCGGCACCTGTGGTCAGCCAGCCAACGCACCCGCCAACTTCTACTGTTACTGCTAGAAAGCCCACATCAAAAGGCTCAGCAGTGTGGCATTTTTTTAATGTGTGTGCCTCTGACAAAAGCGCTGTAATTTGCAATGAGTGCAGTCAGAAACTGAGTCTTGGGAAGCCCAACACCCACTTAGGTACAACTGCTATGCGAAGGCACATGAACGCCAAACACAAAGCACTATGGGAGCAACACCTCAAAGACAGCAGCCAAACGCTAAGCCACCCTCCTTCTGCTCCAGCATCTTACTGCTCTACCTCTGCTGTCCTTGACCCGTCTCAACCACCCTCCACTCCGCTTTCCACCTTGACCACCAGTTCCTGCTCATCTGCCCCCAGCCAAGTTTCTGTGAGGGCCATGTTTGAGCGTAAGAAACCAATGCGTCCGAGTCATCCCCCTGCCCGGCGTCTGACAGCTGGATTGTCTGCACTCTTAGCCCGCCAGCTTTTACCATACCAGCTGGTGGACTCTGAGGCTTTCCACCAATTTGTAGCAATTGGGACACCGCAGTGGAAGGTACCCAGCCGCAATTTTTTTTCACAGAAGGGACTACCACACCTGTACCAGCATGTGGAGAGCCAAGTCACCGCATCTCTGTCATTTAGTGTTGGGGCAAAGGTCCATATGACTACTGACACATGGTCCTCCAAGCATGGTCAGGGCAGGTATGTCACCTACACTGCCCACTGGGTGAACCTGGTGATGGCTGGGAAGCAGGGAATGCGTGGTTCAACAACAGTGGAGTTGGTGTCACCGCCACGGGTTGCATGCGGGTCTGCCACCACCTCTACTCCTCCTTTGCTCTCTAACTCGTCTTCTAACTCGTCTTCTAAGTCGTCTTCTAACTTGGCTTCTTCCTCGGCTTCTTCCTCCTCTGCTGCTGTGTCCTCCTCCACACCTGTGCACCCCCAGCTCCACATAGGCTATTCGACGTGCCAGGTACGCCGTTGTCATGCTGTCTTGGGCATGACATGCCTGGAAAGCAGAAACCATACCGGATCTGCACTCCTGTCATCTCTGCACTCACAGGCCGATCGGTGGCTGACCCCACACCAACTGAAAATTGGAAAAGTGGTGTGTGACAACGGAAGCAATCTATTGGCAGCACTGAGACTGGGCAATTTAACACATGTGCCCTGCATGGCACATGTTTTAAATTTGATAGTCCAACGGTTTGTCTCGAAGTACCCAGGATTGCAGGACATTCTCAGGCAGTCCAGGAAGGTGTCTGGCCATTTCAGACGTTCCTACACAGCCATGGCATGCTTTGCTGACATTCAGCGGCGGCACAAGTTGCCAGTCAGGCGTTTAATTTGCGACAGCCAGACTCGCTGGAATTCCACGCTAATGATGTTTGAACGTCTGCTGCAACAACAAAGAGCCGTCAATGAATACCTATTTGAACTGGGTGGTAGGACTGGATCTGCAGAGCTGGGGATTTTTTTCCCCCGTTACTGGGTGCTTATGCGCGATGCCTGCAGGCTGATGCGCCCTTTTGATGAGATCACAAATATGGTTAGTCGCACTGAAGGCACCATCAGCGACCTAATACCCTTTGCTTTTTTTCTTGAGCGTGCCGTGCGACGAGTGACAGATGACGCTGTAGACCAGCGTGACCAAGAGCATGATTTCTGGGCGGAATCACCAGAACGTTCCCAGGCACCTGCTGCAATGCAGGGAGAGGTGTCAGAAGTGGAGTCAGAGGAGGAAGGTGGCTTTGTGGAGGCGGAATACCAACAGGAGCAGGCTTCCCGGGGGGCTTGTGGTCACCTTTTGGGGAGCCCTGGTCTTGTACGTGGCTGGGGGGAGGAGAAGGTGGTGGATGAGGACGTAGTCCTTGATAACGAGGAAGGGGAGATGGATACCTCTGCATCCAACCTTGTGAGAATGGGGTCTTTCATGCTGTCATGCCTGTTGAAGGACCCCCGTATCAAGAGGCTTAAGGAGAAGGACCTGTACTGGGTGGCAACGCTACTAGACCCTCGTTACAAGCATAAAGTGGCAGAAATGTTACCAACGTACCACAAGTCCGAAAGGATGCTGCATTTCCAAACCAGCCTGCAAAACATGTTGTACAATGCTTTTAAGGGTGATGTCACTCCACATTCCAGGGGCAGAGGTGCCGGTAATCCTCCCACGTGCACACCTGCAAGGACAATGCACTTTGGCCACTCTGTAACGTCAGACATGCAAAGTTTTTTCAGTCCAAGGCAGCGCCAGGACCCTTCTGGATCCACCCTCCGAGAACGCCTCGACCGGCAGGTAGCGGACTACCTGGCATTAACTGCAGATATTGACACTCTGAGGAGCGATGAACCCCTGGACTACTGGGTGCGCAGGCTTGATCTGTGGCCAGAGCTGTCATAATTTGCCATAAATCTCTTGTCTTGCCCTGCCTCAAGTGTCCTCTCAGAAAGGACCTTCAGTGCAGCAGGAGGGATTGTAACTGAGAAGAGAACTCGCCTAGGTCACAAAAGTGTTGATTACCTGACCTTTATTAAAATGAATGAGGCATGGATCTCGGAGGGTTACTGCACGCCGGAAGCCTTGTTCTGACTGCCCATGCAGCTGTCCTTCTCTGCACACCGCTTGACACCACACACAGCTGTCCTTTAGCGTCCTCCTCCACCACCCTACAAACTAGGGTGCAAATCCTACTGGCTTAATTTTAAGCCAAACTTTTTGGACAGGTAAATCCTGAATTTTTCTGTCTTCTATGCTTGGCACCCTATCTTAGTTCTTTGAAAGGGTTTGCCTGGGGCATGGTTATGATACCATCTATCTTTGATGTTTTTTCTGTCTTCTGTGCTTGGCACGCTATCTTCATTTTTTTAAAGGGTTTGCCTGGGGATTGGTTATGATACCATCTATCTTTGATGTTTTTTCTGTCTTCTGTGCTTGGCACACTATTTTCATTTTTGTAAAGGGTTTTCCTGGGGCATGGTTATGATACCATCTTTCTTTGATGTTTTTTCTGTCTTCTGTGCTTGGCACGCTATCTTCATTTTTTTAAAGGGGTTGCCTGGGGATTGGTTATGATACCATCTATCTTTGATGTTTTTTCTGTCTTCTGTGCTTGGCACGCTATCTTCATTTTTTTAAAGGGTTTGCCTGGGGATTGGTTATCATATCATCTATCTTTGATGTTTTTTCTGTCTTCTGTGCTTGGCACGCTACCTTCATTTTTTTAAAGGGTTTGCCTGGGGCATGGTTATGATACCATCTATCTTTGATGTTTTTTCTGTCTTCTGTGCTTGGCACGCTATCTTCATTTTTTTAAAGGGTTTGCCTGGGGATTGGTTATCATACCATCTATCTTTGATGTTTTTTCTGTCTTCTGTGCTTGGCACGCTATCTTCATTTTTTAAAGGGTTTGCCTGGGGATTGGTTATGATACCATTTATCTTTGATGTTTTTTCTGTCTTCTGTGCTTGGCACGCTATCTTCATTTTTTTAAAGGGTTTGCCTGGGGCATGGTTATGATACCATCTATCTAACATATTTTTTCTGTCCTCTGTGCTTCAGTGGCTGCAACAAAAAAACCATCATTTTTCAGGAATGTACACATTCCTGATTTTTCAGGGTTCTGCAACAGCGGCAAAATCGTATCTTTTATGGTCACCACAGGTGATCAAAAGGTAGGACAAAACTGGGCAAACACTGCAGAATCAGTGTTTTTTGGTTCACGTCACTGTACATTGAATTACCTCTGCCTGAGCGTGCACGTGCGCACAAGCACGGTGACTGCTAAACACACCACTACAGAAATATTCCCACCTGGAGGTGACAAGCAACTAGTAAAAACTATTATTCGCTTACTTGACGGTATCATTAAAGCTTTTTGCGTTTTTTTTCGTTGCAGTAAACGCGGCGTTTTGTCTTTGCGTGGGAACCGGCCGTAACCTTTACACGACTTGATTGGCATGTAGGCGCCGGATGTTTTAAAGCAGTTTATTACACAAGTTTAGGAATGTAGTGTGATTTCTGCCCTTTACAGCACAAAACGCAACGCTGTGTCAACAACGTAATTTTCAGAGAAATTTTTGCCCTTGATCCCCCTCCTGCATGCCACTGTCCAGGTCGTGGCACCCTTTAAACAACTTTAAAATCAGTTTTCTGGCCAGAAATGGCTTTTCTAGGTTTTAAAGTTCGCCTTCCCATTGAAGTCTATGGGGTTCGCAAAGTTCGCGAACGCTCGCACTTTTTGCCGAAAGTTCGCGAACTTTTTTGGCGAGGTTCGCTACATCTCTAATAATTAACCTACTTATAAAAACACTCCCAGTTGTTACTACTCATAATTTGAACCCTTCTGCCAGTTAGAAAATCCCACACACTTTTAAAGGCTTTGATTCCAGCTTAATTTGCTGCATTGTCTGTGCGCTGTACCCCCCCTTACCCACCTTATTCTGCCCCCCCATGTCTGGGCTAGATCCCATCTCAGGTCCCTGCAGTAACCCATGGCCTTTACACTTTGCTGCACTGTCTGTGCGCTGTACCCCCCCTTACCCACCTTATTCTGCCCCCCCATGTCTGGGCTGGATCCCATCTCAGGCCCCTGCAGTAACCCATGGCCTTTACACTTTGCTGCATTGTCTGTGCGCTGTACCCCCCCGTACCCACCTTATTCTGCCCCCCATGTCTGGGCTGGATCCCATCTCAGGTCCCTGCAGTAACCCATGGCCTTTACACTTTGCTGCACTGTCTGTGCGCTGTACCCCCCCTTACCCACCTTATTCTGCCCCCCATGTCTGGGCTGGATCCCATCTCAGGCCCCTGCAGTAACCCATGGCCTTTACACATTGCTGCACTGTCTGTACGCTGTACCCCCCCTTACCCACCTTATTCTGCCCCCCCATGTCTGGGCTGGATCCCATCTCAGGCCCCTGCACTAACCCATGGCCTTTACACTTTGCTGCACTGTCTGTGCGCTGTACCCCCCCTTACCCACCTTATTCTGCCCCCCATGTCTGGGATGGATCCCATCTCAGGCCCCTGCAGTAACCCATGGCCTTTACACTTTGCTGCACTGTCTGTGCGCTGTACCCCCCCCCCCCTTACCCACCTTATTCTGCCCCCCCATATCTGGGCTGGATCCCATCTCAGGCCCCTGCAGTAACCCATGGCCTTTACACTTTGCTGCACTGTCTGTGCGCTGTACCCCCCCTTACCCACCTTATTCTGCCCCCCCATGTCTGGGCTGGATCCCATCTCAGGTCCCTGCAGTAACCCATGGCCTTTACACTTTGCTGCACTGTCTGTGCGCTGTACCCCCCCCTTACCCACCTTATTCTGCCCCCCATGTCTGGGCTGGATCCCATCTCAGGTCCCTGCAGTAACCCATGGCCTTTACACTTTGCTGCACTGTCTGTGCGCTGTACCCCCCTTACCCACCTTATTCTGCCCCCCCATGTCTGGGCTGGATCCCATCTCAGGCCTCTGCAGTAACCCATGGCCTTTACACTTTGCTGCATTGTCTGTGCCCTGTACGCACCCCTTACCCACCTTATTCTGCCCCCCATGTCTGGGCTGGATCCCATTTCAGGCCCCTGCAGTAACCCATGGCCTTTACACTTTGCTGCACTGTCTGTGCGCTGTACCCCCCCCCTTACCCACCTTATTCTGCCCCCATGTCTGGGCTGGATCCCATCTCAGGCCCCTGCAGTAACCCATGGCCTTTACACTTTGCTGCACTGTCTGTGTGCTGTACCCCCCCGTACCCACCTTATTCTGCCCCCCCCATGTCTGGGCTGGATCCCATCTCAGGCCCCTGCAGTAACCCATGGCCTTTACACTTTACTGCATTGTCTGTGCGCTGTACCCCCCCCTTACCCACCTTATTCTGCCCCCCCATGTCTGGGCTAGATCCCATCTCAGGCCCCTGCAGTAACCCATGGCCTTTACACTTTGCTGCACTGTCTGTGCGCTGTACCCACCCCTTACCCACCTTATTCTGCCCCCCCATGTCTGGGCTGGATCCCATCTCAGGCCCCTGCAGTAACCCATGGCCTTTACACTTTGCTGCACTGTCTGTGCGCTGTACCCCCCCCTTACCCACCTTATTCTGCCCCCCCATGTCTGGGCTGGATCCCATCTCAGGCCCCTGCACTAACCCATGGCCTTTACACTTTGCTGCACTGTCTGTGCGCTGTACCCCCCTTACCCACCTTATTCTGCCCCCCATGTCTGGGCTGGATCCCATCTCAGGCCCCTGCAGTAACCCATGGCCTTTACACTTTGCTGCACTGTCTGTGCGCTGTACCCCCCCCTTACCCACCTTATTCTGCCCCCCCATGTCTGGGCTGGATCCCATCTCAGGCCCCTGCACTAACCCATGGCCTTTACACTTTGCTGCACTGTCTGTGCGCTGTACCCCCCTTACCCACCTTATTCTGCCCCCCATGTATGGGCTGGATCCCATCTCAGGCCCCTGCAGTAACCCATGGCCTTTACACTTTGCTGCACTGTCTGTGCGCTGTACCCCCCCTTACCCACCTTATTCTGCCCCCCCATGTCTGGGCTGGATCCCATCTCAGGCCCCTGCAGTAACCCATGGCCTTTACACTTTGCTGCACTGTCTGTGCGCTGTACCCCCCCCTTACCCACCTTATTCTGCCCCCCCATGTCTGGGCTGGATCCCATCTCAGGCCCCTGCAGTAACCCATGGCCTTTACACTTTGCTGCACTGTCTGTGCACTGTACCCCCCCCTTACCCACCTTATTCTGCCCCCCATGTCTGGGCTGGATCCCATCTCAGGCCCCTGCAGTAACCCATGGCCTTTACACTTTGCTGCACTGTCTGTGCGCTGTACCCCCCCCTTACCCACCTTATTCTGCCCCCCCATGTCTGGGCTGGATCCCATCTCAGGCCCCTGCAGTAACCCATGGCCTTTACACTCTGCTGCACTGTCTGTGCGCTGTACCCCCCCCTTACCCACCTTATTCTGCCCCCCATGTCTGGGCTGGATCCCATCTCAGGCCCCTGCAGTAACCCATGGCCTTTACACTTTGCTGCACTGTCTGTGCGCTGTACCCCCCCCTTACCCACCTTATTCTGCCCCCCCATGTCTAGGCTGGATCCCATCTCAGGCCCCTGCATTAACCCCTGGCCTTTACACTCTGCTGCACTGTCTGTGCGCTGTACCCCCCCTTACCCACCTTATTCTGCCCCCCCATGTCTGGGCTGGATCCCATCTCAGGCCCCTGCACTAACCCATGGCCTTTACACTTTGGTGTGTGCAACACCCAACACATTTTGCTTACCCCGGTTCCCATATGAAAGAGACCCCACAGGGAAAACACTTTATTGCTGGGGGGTAGGGTGAGAATCTCTGCGGCACATTTTATTAATCAGCAAAGCTGGGATTAGCCCCTCAATTCAGGGATAGGTGTGACCATAACCAATACTGACTGCAGGGAATGAAACAGATACACTAACGTGTGCGGCACTATCTGAGCCCAATCACTAGTGAGATGTTTGTCATCTTTGTCTCAGTATTTCCCCTCAGTTTCCTGCCTGATCATCTGAAATTGCTGTAACTAGAAATGCACAGGACAAACCGGTCTGGTAACTATAATACAGACTAGTAGAGTGAAGTGATTTAAACGCCCCACCTTGAGAGCTTTACACACATCAAACTCCTCATACAAACAACAAAAGACAAAAATAAACTACAGACTGAATGCTGCTTTGCTACAGACACACATAACGTATATGGAGGGAACCAAGCAGCGCGCAGTCTGTGTACAAATGGCACAAACATGTTGCTGCTAATGCAAAGGGTAAAGAAACAAAATCTGACTCAGGCAAATCATATCATAAATAAAATTCAGATTGTGCCTCAGAGCTTTTTACTCTCCTATTAAACTAAAGCAGCAGCCATTTTACCCCCTCACAGTGCAGCTCATTCTAACTATTAAAAAACATTTTTTTTTTGAATCTGTATAACCTGACTGTACCAACCCAATTTAGAGGCTTCTCCTTCTGTGTAAAAAGAAAAACAAAACATATAAGTAAGCGCCTCTATAATGTTTCCCACAGGACAGGGTCAGGCACGGAATTCTCCTTCACATAATCTTCAAATCTTTAGTTTATCCTGTAAAACATAAAGTCGGTGAAGGGAAAGAGTCAGGGCATATTCCCATTGTGTTTCCCTCTATTCCCATTGGCCCTTCTCCCTTTCATTTGGGAAAGCTCTAATTTGATACTTTCCAGCTCATGTTTAAATGCCCCCCATGCAGTTTGGGGGTTGGAGTTCCCTGCACTCAGCCTTTCTCTCTGAGTTGTAAGAAGCTGATATGGGATCCATGTATTCCCATTCCTACTTTTCTTTTGCAATCCCCACCTAGAGGAATTCCCAATCTCTCTCTCATTGTACCAGTTATTATTATCCCAATAATAGTGTTTCAGGGTACAATACCCGGCTCTGTGCCCAACTCTGGAACACACACGGCACCCAAACACTTTCTTTCCTGTATGTGTGTAACTGAATTGTTACAAGTCTGTGTTGCAGGGGAGAAGCCTGTATCGCTCACACCCTGTCATTGTGATGCTGTTGCCTAGATTGCAGGGGGTTAGAAACCTGTTTCTCTGTACTGTTATGTTTCAGTTTATCGGCCCTGTACTCTGCACAATTAGTAATCAGTTTAGAAGGCCTGGCATGACTGGTACATTCTATACTAGCCACATTACCTTCACTTGCAGTTTCACAGTTCCTACTGCTTTCTTTTATAACATTAGCAGACAGATCTCTCCCCTTATTAGTATTATTCTGCCCAGTAACAGCTGATACAACAGGACTTCTTGCGCCTATCTGAGCTTTTAACCCTTTAACCTCTGATTTACATTCAGAATGATCAGCCCCTACATTGCTGGAGGTTGCAACCAAACCTTTAATGGTGCCCTCTGCCTCCCTCAGCCTCTGTTTGAGCTGCTCATTCTCCTACTTGTTTTCTGCCATTGGTTGCTGGTTGCTAATGGCCAGAGCAGCTCATTCTCCCTGTATATCTCCTTCGGTTCTGCCAGTGTTTGCTGGTTGCTAATGGCCATAGCAGCTCATTCTCCCTGTATATCTCCTTGGGTTCTGCCAGTGTTTGCTGGTTGCTAATGGCCATAGCAGCTCATTCTCCCTGTATATCTCCTTGGGTTCTGCCAGTGTTTGCTGGTTGCTAATGGCCATAGCAGCTCATTCTCCCTGTATATCTCCTTGGGTTCTGCCATTGGTTGCTGGTTGCTAATGGCCATAGCAGCTCATTCTCCCTGTATATCTCCTTGGGTTCTGCCATTGGTTGCTGGTTGCTAACGGCCATAGCAGCTCATTCTCCCTGTATATCTCCTTGGGTTCTGCCATTGGTTGCTGGTTGCTAACGGCCATAGCAGCTAATTCTCCCTGTATATCTCCTTGGGTTCTGCCATTGGTTGCTGGTTGCTAATGGCCAGAGCAGCAGCATTTTCAACAGAAAATTTCAGAGAATCAATCTCATCATTCAAATAATGAATCTTTTCCTCCAGATTCTCTTTCTGCGCCGCTAGAGTTTTATACGGTTCTGCTATCCAGCAGGCAGCAAACACCAGTGCACTTTTCCCTTTTGATTTAGACATGCACTTTTCCTGGATTGCCCTGGTCACATACGCCTGAGCCTGAGCACATGGATCTGGGGATCCCTGCATACACTTAGCAATCTCCCCAGAGCATGTGACCTTGGCAATCTTTTTAACTTAGACATCCATTCTTTTAACTAAACAAGAACTAAAACAACACAAAACAATCAACTGGTTTGCTACACAATACTATACACTTATAAATATGAATTAAATGCCATGCATTGCTCTCCTGCCTGGCTCGCCAAATCTGTAAGATTGTATAACACATAAATATGTATAAAGACACAAACACATATGTATATAACACATAATGGCACCCAAGGCGAGCAATTTCTTACATACATATAAAAAATCATCACAATCAATCAATCATTCCACATCTCAAAATGGCAGCCAGTCACTGAATACACTGAGTACAGGGGTAATTAAAACCCCCATTGTCCTATGACCATAAATCGATGGACTAAACCAACATTTTCAAAAATATTACAAATATTTTTCTCCATCTCTGCTTTGTCAGAAAAAATAAGATTCAGTTTCAGGCCTCCTGCCCCAACTTACAGGATGGGTGGAACCTTGTTTACCTTTACAGATTCCCCTTTATGTGTGGGACAATAGTCAGGGTGGGGTTGATTGGCTTCCTGCTGGGCAGCTCATCTCCATACTAGCTCTCATATGCAAATAGCACAGACAGCCCCTGCCAATGGGAGATATATGGGAGGAGCCATTGATATAATGAGGCAGAATCTTCCTAGAATCTTCATTGGTGCCCATGGGATGGAGAGAAGGAGGAATTAGTATAAAGAGTTGGGGAATATCTCCAAGGAGCAGATTTCTGGGGAGAGTCTCTGCTCAGAATGTTCCAGGGGGAAGAGAAAAAGAGCCGGACAGGAAGGAATTCTTATCCAGACACAGGTAACTATACTATGGGCTCCTTATTAGTTGTAATTATTATGTTCTAATGTTAGGACTGGAGGACCAATGATAAATTCTTTATTCATTAATGGGGAGCCAGGCAGGAGTCTGTCAGTAAGAAGTGAAGGTACAAATAGCTGAGAATATTTCAGATTTTATATTTCTTAGCCTCCATTTTTTTTTCTAAAATTAGAATCTTTTGTTTTCCATTTTCTGACTCTTATTTATTTTTGTCATTATTTATTGGATTATTGGATATTTGCCTGGGATGGATACAGAAGGGAAAATATGTTTTCTGTGCAATGATACTAGATAAGAGGATTTTCCTGGCTAGCAGTATGGGCATGAGAGGTTCCTTACTTACCTGCCACTGACCAGTCACCCAGTACCCAGTTCCCTTATTCTGCCCACTTACTACTTTACTTGCCCCATGAATAGTAAGCAAATGGGGTCATGTGAAAGAACACCAATGGAACCATATACCTAATTAAGAGCAATATATCCCTGTACATCACTAATGGCCATATAGCACCAGTGTGGGGGGATGGGCTTCTGAAGGTCCCACAGCTCTGTTGGGCTCACTGGGGATATTGTTCCACTTGCTGCTGTATTACATGTATTGTCTATCCTGCCAAAAAGTCACACATTTACCCTCCACCAATTTCTCCTATAAAGGATATGCTCTTGCACCTTCCAGCCAAATCATTCCAACAACAAGGTCTTACACTGCTAAATCCAATAATTCAGATTGGCCACTACATAGTATAATATAATCCAGGTGAGCATGAGTATTGCCCCGCACTATTCAGCAGGAACAGACCCCTGAGCTTGTTCATAGGGTGTATGGGGAGAGACCATAAAGCTATGCTAGTATAGGCATTCCTCTTTCTATAGGACTGAGACAAAAACTGGTCTTCCAGTTCTCAACCTCTTGGTCTCATTTTGCCCTTTTCATGGCGCCACTTGGTTAGATGTACCTATAACTTTAACAAAAAACATTGATAATCTGAATAATGATTTTGTTCATTTGTTATTAAGGAACAAGTCTGAGAAAGAGAAGCAGAACCTCAGAGACCTCCAAGATGAAGAAGATCAGAGAAGACAGAAGTGAAAACATTCAGGCCAACCTCAGCCAAACCCAAACTCACAAAGAATTTTGCAAAACCTCCAGTAATGATTGGCCTCCGATGCCTCCAGAGTTTGGTGCTGATGGGAAATCTCCTGCTCTGAGAACACAAAGGTTACAAGATACTGATTTCAGAATATCATTTGACTGCAAAGAGTGTGGAGAAAGCTTCGGGCAGCAGTCTAAGCTTGAAGCCCATTTTCTGTGCCACACAGGTGAGAAGCCATTTGTCTGTGTTCATTGTGGGAAAGGTTTCAAGAATAAATACAAACTTAATCTCCATCTAAGGATTCACACAGGAGAGAAGCTTTCTGTCTGTCCTCATTGTGGGAAAAGCTACAGAGATAAGACTAAACTGATTGTTCATCTAAGGATTCACACAGGAGAGAAACCATTTGTCTGCACTGAGTGTGGGAAAGGCTTCAGGGATTCGAGCTCTCTGAAATCTCACCTCCGGATTCACACAGGAGAGAAACCATTTGTCTGCACTGAGTGTGGGAAAGGCTTCAGGAAAAACCATGAACTCAAATCTCACCTTCATATTCACACCGGAGTGAACCCATTTGTCTGCACTGAGTGTGGGAAATGTTTCAGGGATAAAAGTGAACTGAACATTCATATTAATGTACACACAGGAAAGACTTTCCCCTGTACGGAGTGTGGCAAATCCTTTGCAGCAAAGAAGAATCTGAAAAGGCACCAAATGGTTCACACTGGGGAGAAACCACACGAGTGCACAGAGTGTGGGAAACGATTCATGGAGAAAAGTAAACTGAACATACATTATCGGAGTCATTCGGGAGTGAAACCATTCAGCTGCTGTGAGTGTGGAGAACAGTTTGGATGGAAACACCAGCTCAAGTATCACCAACTGAGTCACACTGGGGAGAGGCCATTTGTCTGTACTGAGTGTGGGAAGAGCTTCAAAACCAAGGCTGCACTCACTCTGCACTGTTATGTTCACACAGGGGAGAAACCATTAGTGTGCCCTGAGTGTGGGAAAGGCTGTAGGGACCAGACGAGCCTCAATAGTCATGTTCGGAAACACACGGGAGAGAAACCTTTTGTGTGCACCGAGTGTGGGAAGAGTTACAAGGACTCCAGTACCCTGAGGCACCATCTTCAGACTCACATTAGATGAGAGTATCTTGCTCATTCAGAGTGAGGGGAAAGCTACAATCAGAGAGATATCTCAGTGTTCCCATTCAGACTCACAAAGAAGAGAGTTGCCGTGATCCAGAACTGCAAATCCACTGAGATGAAACTTCCCTATGTACCATATCACGGCTCATCTTGGGGTTTCATGGATTCACCAGTGACTTTCCCACAAGGGTTTGTGTGGGGCTTATGTTTAATATAATCCTTTCCTATGTTCTGAGGGAGGGGGGAATTTACTCACAAACTGGGGATATCCCTGTAACCCCACCTGTAAGGTGCCCAGCAAATCCCTTTGTACCTTCTGAGGCATCTTTCACACAAATGGGTAGAACCAACATCTCCCAAGGTTCCCACTGGCGCATGAGGGGTCAGGGGAGAAATCTGGGACCTGCCCTGTGTAACCAACAGATACAGATGTGGCGCAAGTGGGGGATCCTGGTACCTACCACTCAGTAGCCTGTAGGTGCCGCCTGAGGAAGGGATTGGGTTACAAACCTCCCCAAAATGTTGTGTGTGGCTGTGAATATGGTGTCTCCACAGAATAAACCCTGACTTTTTATTGCAAGTGGAACTGTGTGTTTTGATCTACTGCCCTGATTAAGCCATAATGCTTGTGCAACATCAGGAGTCTGGGACACTGCGGGGCTGTAAGGGACAAGGCTTATAATGACTTTCTGTGCTTAAAATTACTTTGCCTTCAAATGAATGGGAAACAATAATGCCTATGGCAGGCACTGATGGGACTACATTAGAAATAATGGGGCCCTACCCCATAGGGGACTGGATCCTTAAGCCACTGCCCATCTAGATCCCCTAGGTGGTTGGTCTTGCTCACCTGAATTGAATGCGTCAAAGAAGTCACATTAATAGGAAAGGCCTAAAGCTGTCCCTGATCCCTGGCCAAGTCCCAGTATAACACAGGCCAACAATCTGCCCAAACAGCCCATTCCTCCAGTTCCTATAGTCCCCAAACTGGATCTCTCTGGGTCTCTGGCTGCACCCACTCGCACCCCTGAGGGGGACCCTGGGCACTGGATGCCAAGAGGAGACTTTTTGCCCCAGTAACCGTTCCGGAGTTATCCCACCTTCAGTGGCCGCCATATGCAGGGCATTAGGTATTCAACTTAATGGGAAGCCAAGACACACGGAGAAGTAGGTTCTAACTAAACAAATTACAATACAGATTCCTGGCTTTATATGTTCATGAAGGCTCAATACCAACACTTTGAGGGGAACAAATAGGCAAAGAGGGCGGAGCAAAAATGTCCCAAATTACATTAGAGAAGATAAGGGGTTATTCTGGGAAAATGTCTTCTTCTCTAGTCAGTAACCAGTCTGTCTGTAAGTAGGAGCCAAGGATCCGGAGACACACGGATACACTTTGTGCTACAATATCAGCAATGGGATCTTGTCATTCTCTTAGTTTTACATGAAACCATTTTTACATCAACAAAGGGAGTAAATACCGGCACCAAGAGATGCATTTTGTTGTTATTTGTAATAAATATTCCTCTCTCCCCCACCCCCACTGATACGCTGGGAACAGGAGCTGACAATTCTTGTTTCCCATCAGATTTCTAGGCTTCTGCAACACATTCAGGTCACAGATTTGCTTCACAAGGGCTCATGGGAAACGTAGTCCAGAAACACTGAACTTGATTCAACTTCCAGACATCTTTGTGACACTCGAAGCTGTTTCACTGGTGAGTAACGTGACTGATATCAGTGTATGGGGGTTACTAGTACTTTATGTTTTATAAGGGCTTATGGGTAATGTAGTCCATGGGAACAGGATTTGATTAAATAATCACTAATACCTGCCCCCCATCCCTGCTGAGGGAGGGGGCTGCGGGGGGGAGGGGCCGGGCGGGGCGGGGGGGGAGGGGCCGGGCGGGGCGGGGGGAGGGGCCGGGCTGCGGGGGCGGGGGGGCTGCTTGTCAGGTTTAACCCTTTTGCTGTTAGGGAGCTGAGTGCTTGTGTTTAACCCTTTCCAGCATGAACTGCATTTCCAGCACCAACCAATCATTTAGTTGAGGAGAATTCCTTATGTAACTCCCACCCCCGGCAGCCTGTGTAACCGGTTACACTCACCCCCCAGGGGCTTCCCCAGAACTGCCCCCAGAACTGCCCCCAGAACTGCCCCCAGGGGCTTCCCCCAGAACTGCCCCCAGGGACTTCCCCCAGAACTGCACCAAGAACTACCCCCAGGGGCTTCCCCCAGAACTGCCCCCAGAACTGCCCCCAGGGACTTCCCCCAGAACTGCACCAAGAACTACCCCCAGGGGCTTCCCCCAGAACTGCCCCCAGGGGCTTCCCCCAGAACTGCCCCAAGAACTTCCCCCAGGGACTTCCCCCAGAACTGCCCCAAGAACTTCCCCCAGGGACTTCCCCCAGAACTGCCCCAAGAACTGCCCCCAGGGACTTCCCCCAGAACTGCCCCAAGAACTGCCCCCAGGGACTTCCCCCAGAACTGCCCCAAGAACTGCCCCCAGGGGCTTCTCCAGAACTGCCCCCAGAACTGCCCCCAGGGGCTTCTCCAGAACTGCCCCCAGAACTGCCCCCAGAACTGCCCCAAGAACTGCCCCCAGGGACTTCTCCAGAACTGCCCCCAGAACTGCCCCCAGAACTGCCCCCAGGGGCTTCTCCAGAACTGCCCCCAGAACTGCCCCCAGAACTGCCCCCAGAACTGCCCCCAGAACTGCCCCCAGGGGCTTCCCCAGAACTGCCCCCAGAACTACCCCCAGAACTGCCCCAAGAACTGCCCCCAGAACTGCCCCAAGAACTGCCCCCAGAACTGCCCCAAGAACTGCCCCCAGGGACTTCCCCCAGAACTGCCCCAAGAACTGCCCCAAGAACTGCCCCCAGGGACTTCCCCCAGAACTGCCCCAAGAACTGCCCCAAGAACTGCCCCCAGGGACTTCCCCCAGAACTGCCCCAAGAACTGCCCCCAGGGACTTCCCCCAGAACTGCCCCAAGAACTACCCCCAGGGGCTTCCCCCAGAACTGCCCCCAGGGGCTTCCCCCAGAACTACCCCCAGGGGCTTCCCCCAGAACTACCCCCAGGGGCTCCCCCCAGAACTACCCCCAGGGGCTCCCCCCAGAACTACCCCCAGGGGCTCCCCCCAGAACTACCCCCAGGGGCTTCCCCCCAGAACTACCCCCAGGGGCTTTCCCCCAGAACTACCCCCAGGGGCTTCCCCCAGAACTACCCCCAAGGGCTCCCCCAGAACTACCCCCAGGGGCTCCCCCCAGAACTACCCCCAGGGGCTCCCCCCAGAACTACCCCCAGGGGCTGTTACAAGGGAAGCACATCCACCGCATTCATTTTAATGTAAAGGTTCCATTTGCTACACTCAGTAGGCCACTTTTTGTCAGCTCTTCTTAGGAATAAGGCTGTTGCCCTGTCACACTCCCCGCACCCCTCTATCCCCCTGTACCCCGCAGTCTGTGTGTCATTGTATCAGATAAACACCCCCACATCCCACTTACACGCTAATTACACGCTATGCACACGCACCTTTGCTTTTAAAGGGTTTGTTCACCTTTGAGTTTAGAAGGATGTAGAGAGGGATATTCTGAGACAATTTGCAATTGGTCTTCATTTTTTATTATTTTTAGTTATTTTACTTTTTGTTCAGCAGCTCCTCAGTTTGGAGTTTCAGCCGCTATCTGGTTGCTAGGGTCTGAATTTCTTTAGCAACCAGGGAGTGGTTTGAATAAGAGGCTGGTATATGAATAGGGGAGGGGCTGAATAGAAAGATAAGGGATAAAAAGTAACAATAAAAGTAAAACTGCAGCCTCACAGAGCAATAGGGTTTGGCTGCCGGGGTCAGTGACCCCCATTTGACAGCTGCAAAGAGTTGCAAGAAGAAGGCAAATCATTCAAAAACTATAACAAAGAAATAATGAAGACCAATTGAAAAGTGTCTTAGAATTGGCCATTCTATAACCTACTAAAAGTGAACTTAAAAGTGAACCCGCCCCTTTTAAAAGGGGAACTACACTCAAACAGCTTTAGCCTAATAATAAGGAAATGTCATTCTAAGCCCCTCCCCAATAGCTATTCTGTTCCATTCACCAACATTGAGACTTTTGTGCATGGATTCTGGTGCAAATACGCAAAATCCCCCCCCCCCGGCATCATTCCCTGTGTTTGGGGGGTGAGTGGCGCCTCATTGTTTAGGTACAAGTGGGCGGTGCCTAGTGACACAGGGGGCCGGGGGACCCTGGAGGTACCACCTGGCCCGGAGATGGCAGCAGTTACAGGGTTCCCCTGGCTCCGCTGCGCTGTTCTGCAGGGTTAGCGGGGAAGGGGCTCATTAGACCGCAGTGGGTGGAGCTTTTGTCTGGGGGGGTTTAGTTCTCCTTTAAACACAAATCAGCAGCAACAGCCCCATTGGTTTAATTCCCCACACAGGGAGACCCCAGGAATAGTGTCAGTAGTTTAGTTACATGTATCAATAACATTACAATTCTGTTGTTTTTAGTTTTATTGTAATAACAGCGCCGGGAATATGTTGCCTCTTTATAAATACTGTTATTAATAATCTTATTTCTTTGTTATTAGGGAATTGGCCTGAGAAAGAGGAGCAGAACCTCAGAGCTGGGAGATATTGTCCAGTTCCATATGAGTCGGAGGTGCCGGGGTGAAGATCAGAAGAGGTGGGAGTGAAACCCTTTATCTGCACACGTTGTGGGAGGAGATTCCATAGACACCGGAACCTTCTCACCCACCAGAGAATCCACACGGGGAGGAGCTTTGTCTGCTCTAAATGTGGGAGGAGATTCCATAGTCACCGGAACCTTCTCACCCACCAGAGAATCCACACGGGGAGGAGCTTTGTCTGCTCTAAATGTGGGAGGAGATTCCATAGTCACCGGAACCTTCTCACCCACCAGAGAATCCACACGGGGAGGAGCTTTGTCTGCTCTAAATGTGGGAAATGTTTCTCTCACAGGAAGATCCTCATTGCTCATAAATGGGTTCATACTGGGAGGAAACCATTCACCTGCACTGAATGTAATAAGGGCTTCTTGTGGAACAGGGACCTTCAGGAACATAAAAAGAGCCATAAAGAACAAATAAATCATCTCTTGGCTCCCAGTGGAGAGAATCCAGCTGCCGGCTACTTACACCCCAATGAAAGCTCCGGCAAAAAGTCTAACCCTGAAGTCCGTTTTCGGAGCCGCGTAGATCAGGGACCATTTGTCTGTGTTCACTGTGGGAGGAGCTACAAGCGCAAGGCTAAACTCAATGTACATCTAAAGATTCACACAGGAGAGAAGCTTTGTGTTTGTCCTCACTGCAGGAAAAGCTACACGGATAAATATAACCTCAGTGTACATCTAAGGGTTCATACAGCAGGGAGACTGTGTGCCCCGAGTGTGGGAAAGGCTTCCGCCAATCCAGCTCCCTCAAAAGCCACAGTTGGAGTCACACAGGAGAGATGCCTTGGGTCTGTATAGAGTGTGGGAAAAGCTTCAGGAAAGAGTGGGACCTCAAAACTCATTTTCATGCTCACACAGGGGAGAAACCATTTGCCTGCACCGAGTGTGGGAAAACTTTCCGGACCAGACAAAGGAAGAACATTCACCTTAAAATACACGCTGAAAAGACTTTCTCTTGTTCCGAGTGCGGCAAGTTCTTTTCAACAAAGGAGGTTCTGAAGAGGCACCAGAAGATCCACACGGGGGAGAAACCCCACGAGTGCACAGAGTGTGGGAAACGATTCCTGCAGAAGCACAAACTAGAGAGACATTATCTGCAGTATTCCGGGGTAAAGCAGTTCATCTGCCCCGAGTGCGGGAAAGCATTTGCCATTAAGCAGCAGCTCCAGTCTCACCAATTGGATCACTCCGGCGAGAGGCCACATGTCTGCCCCGAGTGCGGGAAGGGCTTTAAGAGGAAGGCTACACTCACTGAGCACTCTCGTATCCACACGGGGGAGAAACCATATGTGTGCAATGAGTGTGGGAAACGCCACGTGAACTCCACTTCACTCAGGCTCCATCTTCAGACTCACGTTGCTAAGTCTTTTGTCTGCCCCGAGTGTGGGAAGGGCTTTAAGAGCAAGGCTTCACTCACTGCGCACTCTCGTATCCACACGGGGGAGAAACCATATGTGTGCAATGAGTGTGGGAAAAGCTGCAGATCCAAGAGAGGCCTCGCTGCTCATTTTCATACTCACACAGGAGACAAATCTCTTGTTAATTAGTGGAAACTTCAAGCTCAGCCTTGGCCCCGATCCATAGATTCTCCCCAGGGGCCACCCTTATCATGTACAGGGCCCGCTACTTTCTGTTTAAAGGGGAACTGTCACCAAAGGAAATAATTCCAAGTTCTTTTCTGTTATGTTAGTTGAGCAAAATAAACGTTACTTACACTGCATAAATGATTCATTTTTTTTTATTAAGTCTTGGAATTTATAGTCACAGCCAGCAGGGCGGTGCCATTTTGTGGGCACTGTTATTAAGGGAAGCTGTGTATCTGCATCTGCCATCTAAGTGATATCTAGAAAGTGCCGAATGGAAAGTTGAAGTAAATGTAATTAAAAATCTGAGCTGTCAATCATATATCGCCTGCCCTGCCTCTATGCCTGCTGTGGGTGATTTCATTAAAAAAAGAATTTGGGTCCATGTTTTATTAAATGTGTGGGGGACAGTTCCCCTTTACATGAATAGTAAGGGCTGTGCCTATGGGAGCCGGGACCAGTGTAGAATATGGTGAGACTGAGGCGGCACTGGGGGGCCACTCCCTATGTTTTATATGTTTTGCTCCAACCGTTGCTGTAGGGGGCAGTAGCCATGATCTTGCTGCTTATACAGTTGGATTATGTAGCAGCCACATTGCTCTCAGCTCAAAGGGGATTGGCTCAGAACCCCACTGGCCCCTCCTAGTGTGGCCCCTCCTGCCCGGCTCCTACAGTATGAAAGCTATATACGATTTCTCCCAGTAGTGTTGGAGACAGGCCAATAGCAATATCCATTTAATAACAACAGGTTAAATATAATGGTGTAATTGGATTCACTGATTAGAAAAGTATTAAAAAAAAAAATAGGCTGCGGTTCCCATGTGATTCCCCCACCCAATCAGAGACCTGAGCGTCTTCCATGATTACTAATCACAATATGATCTGTATGAAGAAAATGGAAGTCAAAGAGTGACTCCATTACGTTGAACTTCCCCTTTAATGAAAAAGTTGTATATGTTTTTACATAGAAAACTCTTTTTTTCTTTTGGCACTTTGAGTTCTATATGAAAGCCAGGGGCGGGCAAAGCCGACCGGGTGCCCTAAGCAACCTGGTCAGCCACCACACCCCCCCACCCCGGCGTGCATGCGCAGTTTGGGGGGGGGTGCGCTGCGATGGGTCATTGCCCCCGGCGCTAATGACAAGCGACGAGGGCAATGACAGAGAAGGAGGACTAGGGGTAGGCAGGAGAGGTATCCTGCCCCCTAATCGTTGCGCCCTAGGCAGCTGTCTCCTCTGCCCCCCCTAGTTCCGGCCCTGATGAAAGCTGCCCCTATGGGCTCATCTATATGGGACAGACCTGTCACACAATGAGGGGGAGACTGAATAAACATGAATGTACAATAATCACTAAACCCTGAAAAGAGGGAGAGCAAAGGGAATTTATATTTATATTCTGTATGTGTCGGGGTCGGCTCACTAAACACAGGGTTTGAAAAAAACTATAAAATAAAAAAAATCCCCCAGGGATTCCCCATAGCAACGGAATAAAGAGCAACACACTGAGCTGTAAGGAGCTTATTATTACCCATAAACCAAGGGAAAGCAGTTCCCAGTTGCTCCCAGTGTTGGACAGTGTAGATGTATATAGTATAGTAAATATACTGGGGGTGCCACTATTTCCCACAGGCAGGTAAATGGAGACACCCCGGTTCTTTTCCAGAGATGGAACCATTTATTCAGATTATCCGGCCCAGAGACAGCAAATGATACAAAGGGCTTTCTAACGTGCCCACAGGGTCTATTGTATAGGGCAGGGGCCCAACCTTTCTTACTTGGGAGCCACAGTCAGATGTAAAAAGACGGGGAGCAACACAAGCACCATAAAAGTTCATGGAGGAGCCAAATAAGGGCTGTGATTGGCTATTAGGGGCCTCTATGCACCCTATCAGCTTACAGGGGGCTTTATTTGGTAGGAAATCTTGTTTTTATTCAACCAAAATTTGCCCCCAAGTCAGGAATTCAAAAATAACTGCCCGGTTTGGGGGCACTGAGAGCAACACCCAAGGGGTTGGGGAGCAACATGTTCCCCCCGAGCCACTGGTTGGGGATCACTGGGGAATAGGCTTCTCCCTGACCTTCCATCCAATCTTTGCTCTCTCTCATTCTTTCTGTTCTCTCTGTCTGAGTGTGTCTCTCTCTGTCTGAGTGTGTCTCTCTATGTCTGTGTGTATCTCTCTATGCCTGAGTGTGTCTCTCTCTGTCTGAGTGTGTCTCTCTATGTCTGGGTGTGTCTCTCTATGTCTGTGTGTATCTCTATGTCTGAGTGTGTCTCTCTATGTCTGTGTGTATCTCTATGTCTGTGTGTATCTCTCTGTGTCTGAGTGTGTCTCTCTCTGTCTGAGTGTGTCTCTCTATGTCTGTGTGTATCTCTCTATGTCTGTGTGTATCTCTCTATGTCTGTGTGTGTCTCTCTATGTCTGTGTGTATCTCTCTCTATGTCTGTGTGTATCTCTCTCTATGTCTGTGTGTATCTCTCTATGTCTGTGTGTGTCTCTCTATGTCTGTGTGTCTCTCTATGTCTGTGTGTCTCTCTATGTCTGTGTGTATCTCTCTATGTCTGTGTGTATCTCTATGTCTGTGTGTATCTCTCTGTGTCTGAGTGTGTCTCTCTCTGTCTGAGTGTGTCTCTCTCTGTCTGAGTGTGTCTCTCTCTGTCTGAGTGTGTCTCTCTCTGTCTGAGTGTGTCTCTCTCTGTCTGAGTGTGTCTCTCTATGTCTGTGTGTATCTCTCTATGTCTGTGTGTATCTCTCTATGTCTGTGTGTATCGCTCTATGTCTGTGTGTATCTCTCTATGTCTGAGTGTGTCTCTCTCTGTCTGAGTGTGTCTCTCTATGTCTGTGTGTATATCTCTATGTCTGTGTGTATCTCTCTCTATGTCTGTGTGTATCTCTCTCTATGTCTGTGTGTATCTCTCTATGTCTGTGTGTGTCTCTCTATGTCTGTGTGTCTCTCTATGTCTGTGTGTATCTCTCTATGTCTGTGTGTATCTCTATGTCTGTGTGTATCTCTGTGTCTGAGTGTGTCTCTCTCTGTCTGAGTGTGTCTCTCTCTGTCTGAGTGTGTCTCTCTCTGTCTGAGTGTGTCTCTCTCTGTCTGAGTGTGTCTCTCTCTGTCTGAGTGTGTCTCTCTCTGTCTGAGTGTGTCTCTCTCTGTCTGTGTGTCTCTCTATGTCTGTGTGTCTCTCTATGTCTGTGTGTCTCTCTATGTCTGTGTGTGTCTCTCTATGTCTGTGTGTGTCTCTATGTCTGTGTGTCTCTCTCTGTCTGAGTGTGTCTCTCTATGTCTGTCTCTCTATGTCTGTGTGTGTGTGTGTCTGTGTGTGTCTCTCTCTGAGTGTCTCTCTCTATGTCTCTATGCCATCACAGATTTTCTTCAAAGCCTTCTAGAACCAACTAATTACTCATAGGAGAAATGTATAAATGTACTTATGGGCCTTAATCACTAAGTGCTCTTGCATGTATGTGTAGGGACCCATAGGGTTAATCTGCCCCTATGGCTTTAAACCCTACCATTTCCTAGTTTATGCTGTTACTGGGCAAAGACCCATATATCCAGTTCAAGTATTGTATTATACAGTATGCCTATTGGTTATTAGGTTGGCCACCCCCTTTGCACTCCAATATAGTGTTTAGCAAAGGGGTGGGGCTTCCCCTTTGGATGCCTCTGTGTCTCAGGTGGAAGGTCCACTGAGCCTGGCATCAACAGGGCCCCAGTAAAGCCATCTCTACCCTAGAGTATCCATCTACACTCTAGTGAAGTCGGGGACATGTACCCCGTGAACGAGGACCAGTTAGATAGTCACATTCTGTCAAGCACTTTCTAAGAAAGTAAGATAGTTAGGCGACGCAAGCAAGAGCAGTTTCTGGCTCCAACCAGGAGGTTAGCTGGAAGTACCTTCCATACAGGCACTGTTGCCTCAGCATAGGGCCATGGTTAAGACACTGGATACAGGCAGTACCTAACCCTGATCCACAGTCGGCTGTAGGACTCTTAAAGCTAAAGGTATTCAAACTGAGGCCTGAGGTATCTATCCAGACTGCCCTCCATAGTGGTGCCAAGCTGACCTGGTGCCTTACCCTGCCCAGTCTCCCAACCAGGTGGGATAAACCGGTGGCATCCTCTCTTGTTGTCCTCAGAGTGTACTACTGTCATTTCTGCATTATATGATCAACCCTGTGCACTAATTGTCTTGGACAATAAACCCAGTTCTGTTTGTTTCATCAGCAAGAACCTTCTGGCATTGATTATTTGTTACTTTACTCTGCACACAGCATAGTGAGTTGTAGTTGCACTACACCCCAGGATACTCCCATTTAGCGAAGGCCCATCCTGTTTAAGAGAGTGGCATGTACCCCATGCTCTAACCTATTCTAGCTGGTGCTGGACTGTTTTACAGCCAAATAGGGGTTACACGTGCACCCATAGTCCCCATAAATATAACTACAAGCAGCAGTTACTGATTGAGACTCCCCAGCACTGAGAGACAGCCCGGCCTGCAGCTTCCAGGCATGAGAGACTCCCCAGCCATGAGAGACTCCCCAGCACTGAGAGACTGCCCGGCACTGAGAGGCCATTACTGCCTGTAAGTGGGAGAGTCACAAGATGTATATTCAGTACATGTCTCTGTGCAGTTACTGTGTTTGCTCAACTAAATGTCATTATTCTGTAACTAAGAAACACTAAGCACTGGCTTTTGTGCTCTGAAACGTTGCTCATTCACAATAACCTTGGAAGGACTTGCCTAGCTTATAATTGCTTTGGGTGCCAGCGCTGGGTGTTTGTGAGACTGTTTGGGAGGGAGCCGACCCCCCTAGCGCCTGTGCACCAAGCGTCACTGTTGGGAGAGCCAGGGGGTGCGGGTAAGAGTTTTATTTTTGTAATTATTCTGTAACTCCCTGTATCTGGGCTTAATATGTGATTCCTACATATTCCCCCTCCCTCTCACTCACCCCCGGCCCAGAATGCACTTCCCCAGCCCCATTATACAGGGACCCCCCATTATGTGACACACTGGGGCAAGCGGTGGGATAGGGGACTGGGGCACTGGGGGAACAGACTTCCAACTCCCTAATCCATTCCTGCATCAGGGAAGCTCCACCTGGAATATACAATGGCTCATGGGATACCTTCAGCTACGCAGATGATGGCTGGACTCCACAGATCCCTACAGATCCCAGGATCTGGTGAGGACAGAGGCAGACCTGGAGGCAGGTTACTATGCCCTGCAGAGCCCCATGCACCAACCAGGTGGAAGATACAAATACAGTCCCTACACGGTGCGGCCCCACAGCTGGGAGCAATGGCAAGAGCTCTGGGACCCGCTGGGCTTCTGTAACTACAACACCCTTGTGGGTGACCCAGAGGGGGAGTTCTGGGACCTCTATAGATGCCTATATATATATATATATTAGCATGAATGATACAGAGGAAAGGAGGGACTGGCTGGCTGAACTGGTTTACCTACTTGTAGGCGGGGTTACCTGAGAGCGAGTCACATGGGCCTGACTGCTTGGGGGGGATACAGACTGTG
Source organism: Xenopus tropicalis (assembly GCF_000004195.4). Lineage (NCBI taxonomy): Eukaryota > Metazoa > Chordata > Amphibia > Anura > Pipidae > Xenopus > Xenopus tropicalis. The sequence continues at coordinate 3,595,517 of NC_030682.2, forward strand.
TCACCTGTGAATGTTCCCTTCTCCCTGGGAGGCCCTTGAGCTGTGACATTTACAGGGTCCCCCATATGGAGGAGAGAGGATTAATGATGGCTGAACCACCGAATCTGTCTAAGGGACTGATATCAGCAGCTAGAATTGGCCCGTGTATGGGGACCTTAAGGACTGTCTGGGAGGGGGAGAGAATACTGTGACTTTGGGACAAATACCAACTAGGAGTCTAAAATACTATTTTTCCTATTTACTGTGGACATTTTGTTTTATGGGAATTGGCTAGTGAGGCTGCTGGGAACCTGTGGAGGCCCCCAGCAGGCTCACTATTTGGAAAGGGGGGAGAAATTGTTATAAAACCACTATTTTAGTACTCTAAAGAAAAATGTTATCTCTCCTGCTATAATGTAACTGTGGGGCAGATGGTACAGCCTGTGTTTATTTCTGTTTAATGTTATGTGTAGCCGCCTGAATCCCTGGTCTCCCAAGGTAACTGACCCCTGCTGTGAGGGCAAATAAAGCCCGGACCCTCTGTATTCCAATACACATAGTTGGCCCCAACACCCCCTGTAAAGGCTGTGCCCTGTCTGGATCCTGCATACACACTAAACTGGGCATGCTCACTAAATGGCACCTCATTGGCCCAGTGTTATTAGCTGTGATTGGCCCCTCTGGAAGCTGCCTTTGGGTTGGCAGAAGGAATCAAACCCTGTTCTGCATTTACGACAGAGGCTGCTCCCTTTCTGGCTTACAAAGGTGGCTGCCAACAATTCCAAATTGTTAGTCTTTTTTATAAACAAGGAAGATCCCACAGACTGCCCAGCTGTAACCATCACAGCTGTACCCACAAGTTCCAGTGCCTGGAAGTAGCAGTGCCCTGGCGCCCCCCGCAGGTAGAACAGCTAAGTGCAGGCTGGCTACCATAGGAACTCTGAGCAAACTGGCAATGCTGAAGATACAATAAAGAGCCTCATTGTCTAAAGGAATTGTGTGTGTGAGTCCGACTCTATGTCCACGTCCTTCACACGGCTCATGCCATCACAAGAGGGGCCTGGATGAGTTATTGAACAAGCAAAGTATCCAAGGCTATTGTGATACTAATATCAACAGTTAGTATTAGTGGTTGTATATATAGTTATGTATGTAAGGGTATAGATAGGTCAGTATGGGTCTGTATGTGAGTGGATAGGCAGCATAGTGTAGGCAGCATAGTGTAGGCAGCATAGGGCAGGCAGAGTATGGCACACACAGGCAGCATAGGGCAGGCAGAGTATGGCACACACAGGCAGCATAGGGCAGGCAGAGTATGGCACACACAGGCAGCATAAGGTGTCATAAGGCATATGCTGCCTGTGTGTGCCATACTCTGCCTGCCCTATGCTGCCTGTGTGTGCCATACTCTGCCTGCCCTATGCTGCCTGTATGTGCCATACTCTGCTTACCCTATGCTGCCTGTGGGAGGTGAACCTGGCAGGGGTTTGTTCTGGGAGTTTGTAAGCAGTTGGAAATAGCCATTAAATGGTCCCTAAGGTGTGTAATTATGTGCTGGGGGTTGCTGTGCTATCCACAGGGGAGGAGGAGGCATATGGATTTAAGGGTGTGTCTTAATATGAGATAATATAATTCTTTAACATATGAATGATGGTTGATATCCCTGCAGCGACTATTGTGATAAAATGGGTGTGGTTTGAAGTGGGTGTGGTTTAAAATGGGGGAGTGGCAAAAACTGGCTTCCATTAGTGGCCCTCCACCATGTATGCGAGAGGAATTCCGGCCCTCTGCACTGCAGAAGTTGGGCAGCACTTCTCTACACCAATAGCCCTTCAGCAACCACATTGCACATCGCTCATTGGCTGGAACATACCAATCTGTTACCTAGGCTCCCAGAAACCTGACTGTCCTTGTAGCTAAACTTTTTTTTTTAACTCAAATTTTTATTTGAAAGAGTTTCAGGCGGTACATGTGAAACATTACATAGCAAAATATCTTGCCCGTTGGTTAATTGACATTTTTCCTTAGGATATAAGTGAAAGAAGCATGATGTATAGATACAGAACCAATAGAACAGCGAGTAATGAAGCCCAGACATTGTTACATTATATTTCCTATTTCTACAGCCTCTGCCTGATCGATTGCTAAGGTCTGGTTCTTAAATTCCATCATTTATGGTATTTGTGGTGTTTCCTGAGCTCTCCCGGGGGTTCAGTGAAGGTCGCCCCCCCATGGTGACCAGACGTTGGTGTTTGTGCATTGTTGGTTATGTGAGTTGTCATGGTTTCAAATCGGTTATTATTTTCCACTCTTGTTATACCCTGGGGTTTGTCTGTGGCTTCCACCTGGAAGTGAGTGCTAGTCGTACGATGGTTTATTCATTTCTGAACTGGGGGTTTAAGTCTGGCTACGGGTTGCCCCAGTAGGAGGTGTGGGAGTTTAATGTGGCATTGCAAGTACCCAGCAGGTAAGGCTGCTCACCTCTATCCAGTAGCTCGTTACCCAAGGGCATTGCCATAATATATGGCTCAGGGTTCCTCTGGTTGTACCTCCCCTCCGGCACTAGGGGGAGCTGTTTGGGTATATTTCTATAGCCTGTCTGGTGTCATGTACATCTCATTATTGTGTTGGGCTGAAACCCCACAGACTGTTCTTCCACTTTGGCTTCTTCTTCCACTTCTTCTTCTTCTTAGCGCCCCCCATTGTCTAACCGCTACTCCTCCTACAGGTTTAGGGGTACAACACCCAGACTCCCCACACTTCTTCACCCTATAGCGGAGCAGGGTGCCTGTGTGTATATAAGGGATCCAGCCCCCCATCTTTTTGTGGCGCCGCTCTGAACCCCCCAATTTTCCCATTGACTTTGACAGGGAAGATTTTCAAACTGCTGCCACACTTACAGCTTTGAAGCTACACCCCCCAAACTTGAATAACATAATCATGGGGTCACCCCAAGTGAAACAGTGACATTTGTTGGATGACCCCAAAGTGGGAGGGGCCAACAACAGCCAATCAAATTTTAATCATTGACTTTAATGGGGAAATTGAAACTGCTGCCACACTTACAGTTTTGAGGCCACACCCCCAAACTTGAATCACACAGTCATTGGCTCAGCCTGAATGAAAATAGGATGATTGTTGGATGCCCAAAAGTGGGCGGAGATGTGAACAGCCAATCAGATTTTACCTATTGATTTGGCGGAAATCCAACCTGCTGCCAGTCTCACAACTTTGCAGAGTTAGGCACCAGGTAACTGTGGTTCAAGGTAAGAAAAAGTGGGCGGAGCCACCAACAGCCAATCAGAGTTTTCTCACAGTAATAACACCAGGGTCCCCAAACTTTTCACAGTTGGTCACTAGCGCTGCATACATAAGTAGCGCTTTATAAATAAAGATATACATACATACTAGGGGACTGAAATTTTAGTTTTGAAAAGTGGGCGGAGCCACCAACAACCAATCAGATTTCACCTATTGATTTTTATTGGTTTGTTGCCAGGGTTCCCAAACTTTGCATAGTCAGACACTGGGTGACTACGCATTTAAGGTTTTCTATATTTTTGTAAGTGGGTGGAGCCACCAACAGCCAATCAGATTTTACCTATTGACCTGCTGCCATTCTCCCAGTATTAACATCAGGGTCCCCATACTTTTCACAGTTGGTCACTAGAGGACTACAGTTTTAGTTTTGAAAAAAGTGGGCGGGGCCACCAACAGCCAATCAGATTTCACCTATTGAATTTTATTGGTTTGATGCCAGAGTTCGCACAGTCAGTCACTGCGTGACTTTGTACTCAAGGTTAGAAAAAGTGGGCGGGGCTGCCATAAACCAATCACATTTCTTTCATTGTTTTCAGTGGGAAAATTTTCTCACATGTTTAATGTTAATGTTCCAAGTTTAGAAAAGTGGGTGGGGCCGACAACAACCAATTAGATTTCACCTATAGACTTCATATGTTTAAATTTAAACTGCAGCCATTCTTTAAATATTAATACTAAGGTCTAAGGTTGCAGAGCTAGTCACCTGGTAACTACAGTTCAGAGTTAGAAAAAGTGGGTGGAGCCAACAACAGCCAATCAGATTTTACCTATTGATTTTCAATAGGAAATGCAACCTGCTGCCATTCTCACAGTATTAACACCAGGGTCACTAGGGAACTGCATTTTTAGGTTTTAAAAAGTGGGTGGAGCCACCAACAGCAAATCAGACTTCACCTATTGAATTTTTTTGGTTTATACTCAAAATGTTGCTTTGCTCACACTATTTATGTCAGGGTTCCCAAACAAGTGGGAGGAGCCACCAACAGCCAATCCATTTCCACCCATTAGATTTCATTGGTTTATATTTAAACTGATGCCATTATTTATATTAATATTAATTCCAGGGTTGTTAAAGTTTCCAGAGTTAGTCACTGGGTATTTGCCATTCAAAGTTAGAAAAAAAGTGGGCGGAGCCACCAGCAGCCAATAACATTTCACTTATTTACTTTCAATGGTGAAGTGTAAAATGCTCTCAGCCTCACAATTTTTATGCCAAAATTTGCAAAGTTGGTCACTGGGGGACTGCAGTTCAGAAATAGGAAAAGTAGGTTGGGCCACTAACAGCCAATCAGATTTCATCCATTGAATTTTATTGGTTTAAATTTAAAATGCTGTCATTCTCAAACTATTTATGCCAGGGTGCCCACTGTTTGTCACTGGGTGACTTCGACTCAAGGTTAGAAAAAGTGGGCAGAACCATTAATCACAATTCATCTATTGACTTTTATTGGTTTAAATTTTAATTGCTGCTGTTCTTTAACTATTAATCCCAGGGTCCCTAAACTTCGCAGAGTTAGTCACTGGGGAACTGCAGTTCCAGGTTAGAAAAAGGGGGTGGAGCCACCAACCGCCAATCAGATGTTGTTGACTTTCAGTGGGGAAATGTAAACTGATGCCATTCAGACACTATTAAATCCAGGGCCCCCAAACTTTGCACAGTGGTTTTTACTATATAACTGTGGTTCAAGGTTAGAGAAAGTGGGTGGAGCCCATTCAGTGACGTCATGTTTTTCAACCCAACATGAAGTTTGTTCTCAAACCTCCCTTTCTAGTTCTTCTTCTTCTTAGCACCCCCCATTTTCTAAATGCTACTCCTCCTACAGTTTTAGGGGTACAATACCCAAACTCCCCACACATCTTCGCCCTATAGCAGAGCAGGTTGCTTGTGATTTTCTAAGCGATCCGGCCCCCCGTCTTTTTGTGGCGCCGCTCTGAACCCCCCAATTTTCCCATTGACTTTGACAGGGAAGATTTTCAAACTGCTGCTGCACTTACAGCTTTGAAGCCACACCCCCCAAACTTGAATAACATAATCATGGGGTCACTCCGAATGAAACAGCGACATTTGTTGGATGACCCAAAGTGGGAGGGGCCAGCAACAGCCAATGAAATTTCATCCATTGACTTTAATGGGGAAATTGAAACTGCTGCCGCACTTACAGCTTTGAGGCCACACACCCCAAACTTGAATCACATGGTCATGGGCTCAGCCTGAATGACAATATGATGATTGTTGGATGCCCAAAAGTGGGCTGAGCTGTGAACAGCCAATCAGATTTTACCTATTGATTTGGCAGAAATCCAACCTGCTGCCAGTCTCACAGTAATAACCCCGGGGTCCCCAAACCTTTCACAGTTGGTCATTAGGGGACTGCAGTTTTAGTTTTGAAAAGTGGGTGGAGCCACCAACAGCCAATCAGACTTCACCTATTGATTTTTTTTGTTTAAATTTAAAATGCTACCTTTCTCACACTATTTATGTCAGGGTTCCCAAACTTTGCACAGTCAGTCACTGGCTGAATAAGTATTCAGGGTTAAAACAAGTGGGAGGAGCCACCAACAGCAAATCCCTTTCCACCCATTAGATTTCATTGGTTTATATTTAAACTGATGCCATTATTTAAATATTAATTCCAGGGGTGTTAAAGTTTCCAGAGTTAGTCACTGGGTATTTGCCGTTCAAAGTTAGAAAAAAGTGGGTGGAGCCACCAACAGCCAATAATATTTCACCAATTTGCTTTCAATGGTGAAGTGTAAAATGCTGTCAGGCTCACAATTTGTATGCCTGAGTCCCCAAAATTTGCAAAGTTGGTCACTGGGGGACTGCAGTTCAAAAAAAGGAAAAGTGCGTTGGGCCACTAACAGCCAATCAGATTTCATCCATTGAATTTTATTGGTTTAAATTTAAATTACTGCCATGCAGACACTATTAAAACCAGGGTCCCCAAACTTTGCACAGTGGTTTTTACTATATAACTGTGGTTCAAGTTCAGAGAAAGTGGGCGGAGCTCATTCAGTAACGTCATGTTTTTCAACCCGGCATGAAGTTTGTTCTAAAACCTCCCTTTCTAGTTGCTTTATAGACACTTTATTTTTGCTGTGTGCAGGTAACTATGCGGTTAGCATTGTCCCAAATTTTTGACCAAGTTGAATCAGTGATTTCTTCCCCGAGGACCTCTTCCCAGTACCGCATGTAGCTATGTTTAGGAAGGGGGTCTTCAGGTAGGGTTACCATCAGTTTATAAAGATGAGAGATTAAACCTCTGTAAGGGAATGGGGAGCTCAGAATTTTCTCATCCGGGGTCAGTGGATTGGCTACGGTTGTGCCCAGTTTGGAGGTTATAAAGGGTTGGACTTGCAAGTATTCCATAGACTTATCTTTAGCCCACTTATATTTCTCTTTGAGTTTTATATAGTAGTAGGGTTTGTGATTCCTTGGGTCTATGAAGTAATAGTCACAGTCACAGCAGCATCTCAAAAAGGAGTTTAAAAGCCTTTATTGGTCACATGTGGCTCAGATCCCCCATAAACAGCAACGTTTCACCCTCACAGCCTGGGAAGGATTTTTTGGTCTTTTTTAACATGTATAATTAGATCAGACTAAGTGAAAAATAAAAGTATATTTACCCTTTAAATGCTGCTGCTTCCTCAGTAAAACAGATATAAATATGAATCTTTTCCCTCCCTGTAGGTACAGAGTTGGAGCTGCTGAGTGAGGCGCCTGGGGGAGAGAAGGAGGAAATTCAGGGAAATGTTCTGTACAGACTGAGAGTGAGAGACTCCCACTGACTGAGGCACCAGCTAAAGGGCCCCCCCGGGAACTGCCCCCCAAGGAGGGAGCTGGCAACCAAGGGACTCATCCATCTGCAGATCTGCCCCCAGAAGCACAGGAGAGATGGATGGAGGGACCCCGAGGGGGCAGGGGGGCAGGACCCAACAGCTGGGGATAGAGATGCACCAACTGGATCTGAGGATCCCAAACACTGAGGAGCTGTGCAACTTGGCTGGTACATTGGGTTCCTTACTGGCACAGGGATCAGATGGAGCTGCACTGTGTGGGGCTGAGGGGGCAGATAATGAGGGCAGAGAGGCAGATGGGATAATGGCCCCTGGATTGGCTGATACTGTGCTGGGTATAAGGAGACTGATCTATGGGCAGGAGGCTACAGACCTGGTACTGGATATAAACACGGCTCATAATCGTGTATCTGTATCAGGGGACAGGAAATCTGCTTCCTACTCACTAACAGAACTACATTACCCACAATCCCCAGAGAGATTTCAGGATTATACTCAGGCTTTAAGCAGCAGGAGTTTCCCCTCAGGGCGACATTACTGGGAAGTGGAGGGCAGTGAATCAGGGAAATGGGAGGTTGGAGTGGCCTATCCCAGTATAGAGAGGGGAGGGGGGCAGTCTGGTATTGGGAATAATGACAAGTCCTGGTGTTTGCACAGATGGAATAATAACAGATATTCAGTGGGACATGATAGTAATTGGACAGATTTACCCCACACCCATTCCTGCAGGAGAATCAGGATCTCATTGGACTATGAGGCTGGCCGCCTGTCCTTTTATGAGCTGAGTGAGCCAATCAGGCACTTACACACCTTCACTGCCTCCTTCACTGAGCCCCTTCATGCTGCATTCTGGGTACAATCCCATGGTGCCTGGGTGAGAATCATTAGAGAGAGAGAAAAGGGAGCTGAAGTACTGACACTAGAGAGAGAGACAGACAGACAGATAAGAGACAGTGAGGATCTGACCCCAGGCAGAGAGAAGTTGGACCCAGAGACCCGGATGCAGGAGGAGGCTGCTGTGTCTTATATAATCCACAAGGGGGAGGCAGAGAGGGAAGAGTTGGCCGGGCAGATCCCTGACATGGAGGAGCTGTGCAACTTGGCTGGTAAATTGGGTTCCTTACTGGCACAGGGATCAGATGGAGCTGCACTGTGTGGGGCTGAGGGGGCAGATAATGAGGGCAGAGAGGCAGATGGGATAATGGCCCCTGGATTGGCTGATACTGTGCTGGGTATAAGGAGACTGATCTATGGGCAGGAGGCTACAGACCTGGTACTGGATATAAACACGGCTGGTAATCATGTATCTGTATCAGGGGACAGGAAATCTGCTTCCTACTCACCAACAGAACTACATTACCCACAATCCCCAGAGAGATTTCAGGATTATTCTCAGACTTTAAGCAGCAGGAGTTTCCCCTCAGGGCGACATTACTGGGAAGTGGAGGGCAGTGAATCAGGGAGCTGGGAGGTAGGGGCGGCCTATCCCAGTATAGAGAGGGGGGGGTGGCAGTCTTGGTTTGGGTTTAATAACAAGTCCTGGGGTTTGTACAGATGTAAGTGTAAAAGATATGCAGTGATACGTGACAGTAAATGGATAGAATTACCCCACGTCCCTTCCTGCAGGAGAATCAGGATCTGGTTGGACTATGAGGCTGGACACCTGTCATTTTATGAGCTGAGTGAGCCAATCAGGCGCTTACACACCTTCACTGCCTCCTTCACTGAGCCCCTTCATGCTGCATTCTGGGTATATGGGTATGGTGCCTGGGTGAGAATCGTTAGTTAGGGCGCTACCCAGCAAGGGTAGCACCCTTTTAGCTAGGTCTCAGTAGTTTCCTGCTGCAGCTCTGGCTGCTGGTAGCTCAGATCACACAGACTTGGGAGGGGGAGTGAGGAGCAAACTGAGCAGACTCGTGCCCGTGCCCTGATGGATTTTTCTGAGAGCAGGAAGTCTGACACAGAAAAACATGTGACATAAAAGAAGAAAATACATCCTGTGTTTCCTTTGATAGAGGACTCAGTGCAGCGTTACTGTGAGTGCTTATGGCTGTATTTACATAGACCTTTCTGATAAAGCTACTGAGATTTTGCCTTTCTTTCTCTATGTACTGAGTAATTTTTCACTCCATGAAGACAAAGCCTAATCTAAACAATATGTATAGAACTCTCTTGTTTTTATTAAAATTATAGAAAAAAGTTCTATTTACCCTTGGGTTGTTTAAGATTAAACCATGTGTATTGCTCTACTTTCACATAAAACCCAACGAATATGCAAAATATTTTATTTACAGGATATTTAAGGATATTGCAGATATAGTTCGGTTCCCTTGCAAAATACAGTAACTGCCATCTGACTGCAGTTTCAAGGTAACACAGTATAATAGTGGATGAGGTTGAAAAAAGACCTGCATCCAACCATCAATTCAGTATTTATGTTTAAATGAAATTAGCCTCACTGCTCTGTTAGTTGAACCAGAGGAAGGTGAGAAACCTGGAGCCTTAGATGGGGGGGAAACATCTCTTCCTGCCCCCAAGGGGCCATCAGACCAGTCCCTGGATCCCAGTACAATAAAGGCCTGAATGCTGCAAGCTGAGCAGTTGCTGTATGGCCGGGCTTTAGATGGTTTGTAGGTGCTGTGAGCAGTGGGGTATTCACACAATATGGGAGTTGCTTACAAATGTGGTGCCTTTGCCCAATACTGTCAGAATGGAATGTACTGTGAGAAAAAGACTCTGTGCTGCCCTGGGGGTACATAGAACCCGCTGCCAGGGAGCCATAATACAGAGCAATGAAAACAGCAGCACCAAAAGCCTTTGGAAATACAGTCACCAACATTCACTCCCAGGGGTTCCAGCAAACTATTCAGGTCGCTGTTAGCTGCAACTCACAGGGTCAGAAGCCTCAGATGCCCTTTCCCATCTCCTTCCTGAGCAGAACAACATCAGAACCCTCTCTGTTTCCTTCTGAAGGTTCTGTAGGTGTTGGATACGGTTCTCCCTGACAGACTTCTTACTGCCCAGCAGTTGTTATTACATGTTATGTTATAATGATATTTGGTTTCATCCTTTCCCCCCTGCTGTTTCTTGCCAGATAGTTGCTCCCACCCTCCATTTTCTTGCTGTAACTCCCCCTTTGGATTAGTGTGTTATAAGAGACTGCAGTGTGTGTAAGCTGTGTAACTCCATTAGAGATGTACCTATGGGAAAGTCTCTATGTTTATACCTTTGCTACCTTGAAGCATAAAGAAGCATTGGAAAACACTTCTTTATTCATTGAGTAAGCTATCTGTCAGTGATCATTCAACCTGCTGCACTCACCCTCACAGACTGGGCCTACACTGGGCCTCACAGACTGGGCCTACACTGGGCCTCACAGACTGGGCCTACACTGGGCCTACACTGGGCCTCACAGACTGGGCCGACACTGGGCCTACACTGGGCCTCACAGACTGGGCCGACACTGGGTCTCACAGATTGGGCCGACACTGTGCCTCACAGACTGGGCCGACACTGGGTCTCACAGACTGGGCCGACACTGGGCCTCACAGACTGGGCCTACACTGTGCCTCACAGACTGGGCCGACACTGGGCCTCACAGACTGGGCCTACACTGTGCCTCACAGACTGGGCCGACACTGGGCCTCACAGACTGGGCCGACACTGGGCCTCACAGACTGGGCCTCACAGACTGGGCCGACACTGGGCCTCACAGACTGGGCCTACACTGGGGCCTCACAGACTGGGCCTCACAGACTGGGCCGACACTGGGGCCTCACAGACTGGGCCTACACTGGGCCTCACAGACTGGGCCTACACTGGGCCTCACAGACTGGGCCGACACTGGGCCTCACAGACTGGGCCTACACTGGGCCTCACAGACTGGGCCGACACTGGGCCTACACTGGGCCTCACAGACTGGGCCGACACTGGGCCTCACAGACTGGGCCGACACTGGGCCTCACAGACTGGGCCTACACTGGGCCTCACAGACTGGGCCGACACTGGGCCTCACAGACTGGGCCGACACTGGGCCTCACAGACTGGGCCTACACTGGGCCTCACAGACTGGGCCTACACTGGGCCTCACAGACTGGGCCGACACTGGGCCTCACAGACTGGGCCGACACTGGGCCTCACAGACTGGGCCTACACTGGGCCTCACAGACTGGGCCTACACTGGGCCTCACAGACTGGGCTGACACTGAGCCTCACAGACTGGGCCTACACTGGGTCTCACAGACTGGGCCTACACTGGGCCTCACAGACTGGGCCGACACTGAGCCTCACAGACTGGGCCTACACTGGGCCTCACAGACTGGGCCTACACTGGGCCTCACAGACTGGGCCGACACTGGGCCTGTGGCAGGTACAACCGATGCTGAGACCGAACATTGGCATATGTATCTCCAGATCAGTGGGGTGAGTGTCCATGAAAAACTGTGATTTACGTGATAATTATATGAAGAAATAGTCGTGCAAGGAACCTGGACCAACTCTGTGAAGGGGTGAGCAAATGCAAATTGAGACTGGTTGTTTTAAATTTTAAATTAGGCTTGATGTGCTGAGTGGCTTAGAGCAAGATTTGGTATTATTGTATTTAACTGAAGCTAGAAGCTAGAAAACTCACCAGATTCCAAAATGTAGCAAGCCAAATTGTATATAGATGTTGATGGAAGTAATGGGTGAGTCCTCAATTGATTGTAAAAGGAGAGAAAGCAAAAGATAGCATAATAACATTTTTTATAATAAAAGACCTGCGCAATACAGGCTACTTACAGTAATGTAGAATAAAATGAGTATATCATTTATATGGTTGATATACTTATTCAGCCCCCTGTACTATAATAACTATGATATAAATATATCTATTGGAACAAATCTGTCCGGAATGACTATAACAGCTTGTTGGCCAAAAATTTCCTCTGTGGTGCAGTTTCTCTTAAAGAGACATATTGGATAAATGGGAAAACCCCTAACCCTGTAGGCAATTATGAATAATATCCGGTGCTGGTTTCCCTTTGGGCTAAACATTAACCCTATCTGTAACAATGGCCCCTTTATTGGAGCTCCCTATAGATCCTCTCAGGTCCCTGTCTGGGTTTCACATGAGGGGTGGGCGTGTCCTAACGGTCCCTGCCAGAAGCACAGTAGGAGGGGGAGAGCCAATCACAGCCCTGCACTCACACAAGCACAGACAGGCTTCAGTTCCCAGCCTAGCTGCTGATTGGCTCCTATACTACCATGCAGCCCTGGGCTCTCAGTCACTTTACTTGCCCCTCATACTAAACTCCTCCCACACTAACCCTAAGGCTAATGTCTAACGGAGTGAGTTAGATCTCAAAATGTTGGAGGAAAAGCCTTTCTTCATGAGACGGAGCGATGCCTTGGCCTTTCTACCAGTGATTCCTATTGTCAGGGCTGCCATCAGAAACTCTGGGGCCCCACACAAATTATTTATATGGGGCCCGCCCTTAACACAAGCACAGGACCAAAATTTTGGCCACGCCCCTTGTGTGTGCAATATAAACAGCTGATGTTCCTCTATAATAAGCAGTTCATATAAGGCTATGCCTAGGCCTATGGCACATATTTTAGGCAAGCCAAAAATGCTTGCTGAGAATACGCTCCATACGCTCAAAGATCCCCCTACCTGTGCCTGCGCCCAAATGAATTGAATCCACTCCGGTGCAGGCACATGTAGCCAATTCTGTCTAAAATCGCAAGACTTTGCATTTTCTCACTTTTTTAGGTGATATCGGCTAGATGTACCTGCACGTGTACCCGAGCATATTACGTTTATTTGGCAATTGTTTTTTCAACGTACCGAAAATATGCGCCATACCCTACGTGTGGCATTAGCCTAAAGAGTTACATTGATTAATGTGCTAAGTCATTCAGTTTATTGGGGGTCAGTGGAGTTTGCCCAACGTTTAACCCATTCCCACCTACCTGCCCCGGCTCTGCACTGTCATTGCTTGATATGGAAGTTATGTATGTTTTTGCATAAATTACATAAACTATGTAGGTTTAGGGGCCCAATGATATTGCTGTGGGGCCCAATAACTAGTCTGTAGTAGTTAATAAAAACAGTAAAAATAATTAATGTGCTAATAATTCAGTATTTTAATTGAGGGTGTCAGTGAAGTTGCCTAGGGCACCCGGATGGCTAGGCCCACCCCTTGTCTTATCTATATACAAATCTCTCCCTTTCTGTTTCTCTTCACTCTCCCCATTCACACTATTGTTCTCCCCAACACTTTTTCTTACCTGAGTAATGTAAATGCTCCACTTTAGGTGTTGACAGCAGGGGGGCCAGGTAAATATAAGGGCAGCATGGCCAGGCCCCCCTTAAGAGACAAAAATCGCCAGGCCTGGGACGATTGTCCCCCTTGCACCTCCCTGATGGGGGCCCTGCCTATTGTTCTAGTGCAGTGCTGTCCAACTGGCGGCCGTGACCCCCCTCTGTGTGGCCCCCCACCTGTCTGGCTGCTTTGATGGCTTACTCTTGTGTAAGCATTAAGTGGTATCAGTACTGTGAGTAACTGCCCCCCTGCATGGTTCTCACCTCAGATTCAGGCTGCATTGTTTAAATATGTAATCCCCTGTGTTGTTCACACCTTTTAATCTCTGCATTGTCCACCCCCTGCAGTGTTCACACCTCAGGCTCAGACTGTAATCACCCACATTGTTCCCCTGTTCACACCTCAGACAAGACTGTAGGAGCAGTAGAAACCCACAAATAATCCCTGCACACTACAAAAAGAACATATACTGAGGTGGTACTGCAATTAAAAAGTTTTTTAATATATAGTTATTGTACAGACTGTAGGAGCAGTGCCAGCATTGTGTCACTGTATGCTGCCTGTGTGTGCCATACAGCATAGGGCAAGCAGAGTATGGCACACACAGGCAGGGTAGGGCAGGCAGGGTATGGCACGCACAGGCAGGGTAGGGAAGGCAGAGTATGGCACACACAGGCAGGGTAGGGAAGGCAGAGTATGGCACACACAGGCAGGGTAGGGAAGGCAGAGTATGGCACACACAGGCAGGGTAGGGGAGGCAGAGTATGGCACACACAGGCAGGGTAGGGCAGGCAGAGTATGGCACACACAGGCCAAGTATGGCACAAACCAGCCAAGAATGGCACACACAGTCAAAGTATGGCACATGCAGGCAGGGTAGGGAAGGCAGAGTATGGCACACACAGGCAGGGTAGGGAAGGCAGAGTATGGCACACACAGGCAGGGTAGGGAAGGCAGAGTATGGCACACACAGGAAGGGTAGGGAAGGCAGAGTATGGCACACACAGGCACTCAGGCAGGGTAGGGCAGGCAGAGTATGGCACACACAGGCAGGCTAGGGAAGGCAGAGTATGGCACACACAGTCAGGCTAGGGAAGGCAGAGTATGGCACACACAGTCAGGGTAGGGAAGGCAGAGTATGGCAGGTTTTTTTTGCTGTACTACAACTATTAATATGGGTATGGTTTCAAGTGGGTGCGGTTTCAAAAAGGGGAGTGGTCAAAACTGGCTTCCATTATCGGCCCTCCACCACATAGGTTGGAAAAATTCCGGCCCTCGGTACCACAGAAGTTGGACAGCACTGTTCTAGCGGAAAGGCATTTTGGAGCAGTTTGACACCCACAGTAGCAGAGATCAGACATTTGCCTAAACAGAAAATGGTTCTATTGTTAGTAGATTCCTCCGATATAGAAACCAATCAGAGATTTCAAGCTGAAAGTACAGAAGCAACTGGTGGTCTCAGAAATCAGTTATTGGTCAGAATGAGTCAGCTGAGCTGACGAGTGGAGGGAGGGGTCCGTATCTAAAGAATGTGCTCTGAGTCTGTCCTGTGTGTCTCCCACCTTAGCCTCTTGTCTGAGATATCATGTGACTCCCCAAAGCCTTCCATAATGGGGCCAGGGTCCCCCAATATCCCACCAGGGGAAATAAATAAGTGTAACGCTTTTCTGACCCAATTAGTAATAAACCCAGGCAAGTAGTAAATAGAGAGCATGGGTTACATTTGCGACACTTAATACAAAGGGGTGAGCCTCCGCTATATGGGAGAATCAGGATGGAGCGAGGGTGTAGTTGAACTACAACTAGCTAGGGTGTGTTGTGCAGATAGTAAATGATGGACGCCAGAGGATTCTTGCTGATCAACTATAGTACAATTTATTTGAATAAAGGCACAATTGGAATAGTGCATCAGGGTATATACTCACAGGCACAGCAGTATAGAACGTGTGATCACCATGGAATGTACAGGGTTTGACTTAGGCACAGAAATAACCCAGCAGGAGGATGCACAGATGATTTGTCGTATACCAGGAATGGATGCCCTTTATCTGGAATGGATCCCCTCCAGCCGACTATTGTTCAGGGTAAGGTACTGCCTGAATTCTATGTCTTAACCGTGGTCCCTACAGAAATGGCATACAAAGCCTAAAGACTAAACCCTTTTTACAACTCCTGGTTGGGGCTATTAACTGCCCTTACTAGATAATCTTACTACACTCACCTCTCCTAGAGGGTGCTATTAATAGAACTGACTGTGCTGGCTTTACCTCGTTCACGGGGCCCTGTCCCCGACTTAGCACTAGGGTATGAGGTCCCCTAGGGTACAATTGGCTTCTGGGCCTATGTTCCGGTCCAGGCTCAGTTGGGATCTGTCCAGAACACAGCATGCAGCCAAAAGAGGAAGACACTTCCTTGTGCAAGACATTATATAGTCTGCACAAGGGGAGTGGCCAACCTGGGCTAAACCTATAGGGGGTAGCCTAATAACAGTAACCTGAGATCAGAGGGCTCTGCCCTATAACAATACAGATTAGATAAGGATAAGGGATAACACCATAGGGAGCTTAACCCTATGGGTCCCTACATTCACCCGGGGGAAAAATCCATTCCGACCCGGCAATGGCAAATAACAATAAGTACACTTTCAAACAATAACAGTAGTGCATTGATTTAGAGCAAAAATACAGTACCCATACATCCGTTTCTGATACCCTCTCCTGAGGAGTATCTGGTACAATGGATATCTGTAAAGGAAAAGTTCAAGGCACAGAAAATATTAACTGTTTCGTTGCTAGTTAAGTTTCTGTAAACCATATACAAATCATGAGTGTCACTATGGATCACTCAGGCACATTACTTATAGAATCATGCCATACCATCTGGCTCTGCAACAGAGGTATAACAGGCACAATACTTAGAAATCTTGAGTCACCTTCCTGACTACCAACAGGGGTGCTCAGGCACACACTTAAAAGGACCTTTGATAATACCACCTGTAACCTGCAACAGGGGCATAACAGGTACTCTTACACATGAGAACGATCCTGCCTTCATTCAGGTGTCCCCAGGCACATGCTTGGCTGTAAAGAAAGGTTAGTAGGCACAATTTAAACTGTGACACATTCCCACCCATCAACTTTATTAAGTCCAGGCCTTCCACCCTAACCCAGTGTTCATGAATCTCCCGACATGCACTCCGTAGGTGTGGATTAGGCAATGGGTCCTACCCTTGGTGAGGTAGGTTGAAGTAGAAGTTGTAGTGGGATGGGGCACAGCAGTCTTTTATTGTTCACCCAACTTTAACTTTACAGTCTCTCCTAAAGGATGTGGAGAGTCCCAAACTTTAAAGAACAAAAACCAATCCACCTCTGTGGATATTAAACAGGAATGGGTCACATCTTATGCAGCAATACCGGCAGTCTTTGAAGAATGTGCCCAAAATACGGTGGGTAACCCCTTTAAATAGCTAGGGACCACACCCACCTCCCACCCGGGGGAAAATCCCATCAAGTATGGGAACCACACGGCATGGGGTTTTCAGTTAATGGAGGTTACGGTCAAATTTGGCCTTTGTTACCTCGTATGATACATAGTACCCCGGATGGGGTTTGTCGATCTTGCCTCCGCTGGGGAGGTCAGATAGCAGAGAGAAATTTTGGTCCTCCTGGTACTTTCCGCAGGACCTTACCCGGTGTTTAAGTACGGTTCGGCCGAACCACCACTCTCGGGCGATATTAGAAAGGTAGTCCACATCCTGGTGGCATCTCTGTGGATTCATGGAAAGCAGGCCTCCGAAACCGATCTTTTCTCGGCGGGTCAGCTCCCCGTAGATCCATTCGTCGAGGTGTTTCTCCACCTCATCGTACACCCACTCAGGTGCATACGGCATGTAGAATTGCCATTGCTCATAGACCTTACTGTTAATTAGTCTCTGCACCCGGGAAACAGCCCGGAACTTTTCAGGGTCTGCACGGCCCGGAGCCACCCAGCAGGTCTCATCTTTGCTAAAGCTGTATGGTGGTGGCGGGGTACCCGGCATTCCAATGTTTGCCTCAGGCTCATTAGAAGAAACCTGAGGAGGGGTATTGGTCTCCTCTCCTTGAGGACTGCTTTCTATGGGGCGCCCGAACTCCATGGCATCCCACTTAGGTTTTGCTTGCCTCCGCCGGGCATGCCCAGTCATAGGAATACCCCCTGGGGGCAGGCCACCGCTGGCTCCTGCTGGTGTAGTAGCACGGCCCCTGCCCAGCCTGGCAGAGAGTCCCAGCTGTTGGAGCTGTTCCTCCACATGAGACACATCTGTCCCCACGGAACTGCCTGTGGACTTGGCTTTCTGGTTACATGGCCATATTGCTTCAGAGGCAGTCTCCAAGATCTCCCCTGAATGGCCCGAGGATGATAGCAGCATATCCCCAGATGATTCTGCCTGGGGTGGTGAAACAATTCCTTTTGGTTCTGGGATAGGAATTGGGGTAGTGAACCTCATGGGGCTTGTTCCGACTCTGAGGGAGGTCTCCACCCTCACTATGGGGTCAGTCCAGCATTTGTTTGTGCATGCAGGGCAACTAGCTTTCACATCCTGCAGTGCCTCGCAGACCTCCTGCCCACAGCACCCACAGTATGGCACTACCACTTCCTCCCCTTCATCTCCATACTCCACTCCGAAATTACCCAGCCACATATATCTCTTCTGTGGCGGTGGGCTATCAGCTCGGGTCACCATCTTTGGACCCACAAAGTTATAGCTGCAGCCGCAGCAATGTAGCTCAAACCCCTGCTGTAAAATATCCCACACGGCAAGAGCCTCCTGTAGGCGGGCACGGGGATCAATGGTCAGTCTAATGTACAGGGTTTGACTTAGGCACAGAAATAACCCAGCAGGAGGATGCACAGATGATTTGTCGTATACCAGGAATGTATGCCCTTTATCTGGAATGGATCCCCTCCAGCCGACTATTGTTCAGGGTAAGGTACTGCCTGAATTCTATGTCTTAACCGTGGTCCCTACAGAAATGGCATACAAAGCCTGGGTAGACTAAACCCTTTTTACAACTCCTGGTTGGGGCTATTGACTGCCCTTACTAGATAATCTTACTACACTCACCTCTCCTAGAGGGTGCTATTAATAGAACTGACTGTGCTGGCTTTACCTCATTCACGGGGCCCTGTCTCCGACTTAGCACTAGGGTGTGAGGTCCCCTAGGGTACAATTGGCTTCTGGGCCTATGTTCCGGTCCAGGCTCAGTTGGGCTCTGTCCAGAACAAAGCATGCGGCCAAAAGAGGAAGACCTTCCTTGTGAAAGACACTATATAGTCTGCCAAGGGGAGTGGTCAACCTGGGCTAAACCTATAGGGGGTAGCCTAATAACAGTAACCTGAGATTAGAGGGCTCTGCCCTATAACAGCACAGATAAGATAAGGATAAGGGATAACACCATAGGGTCCCTACATAAGGAACAGCACCTACAGCACCGCGTGATCCCAGGAACTGAGAGGGTTAACTCACAGGAGTCCAAAGTGCTGTTTGTCTCTGGGGAAAGAGAACTTTCTGTTTCGTTTCTTGTTCAGTCCCCGTTCTGCTCTCAGCGATGGCGGCTGCTGATCTGAGAGACGAGCTGAGCTGCTCCATCTGCCTGAGCATTTATACTGATCCGGTAATGCTGCCCTGTGGCCATAACTACTGCCGGGGCTGCGTTGGCAGTGTGATGGATGCCCAGGAGGGATTGGGGGCTTATTCCTGCCCTGAATGCAGAGCCGAGTATCAGGAGCGCCCCGCCCTGCAGAGGAACAGAACTCTGGGGAACATAGCAGCGCGGTTCTGTCCGACTGAGCCGGAGCCGGGGGAGAGTGGGATTCCCTGCACCTACTGTGACTCCCCTGTACCCGCTGTTAAATCCTGTCTGCACTGTGAGGCTTCTCTGTGTAATAAGCACCTGCGGGGGCACAGCCAGTCGGCAGAACATGTACTCACTGAGCCCACCGCTTCCTTTATTGGGAGAAAATGTTCTGTACATCACAAGGTTCTGGAGTATCACTGCTGTGAGGATTCTGCCTGTATCTGTGTGTCCTGCTGCCTGGCCGGGAAGCACCGGGGCCACAGGGTGGAGCTGCTGAGTGAGGCCTCTGAGAAGAAGAAAGAGAAACTGAGGAAAGTTCTGGATAAACTGAGTGAAGCGAGAGAGGAGACTGAGAGAGGAGCCCAGAGGCTGCAGGAGCGCAGGAGAGAAGGGGCAGAAGTGGCAGCCGGTGAGACAGAGAGAGTCACTGCCCTGTTTAGGGGCATCAGGGAAGAGCTGGAAGCCCTAGAGAAGCGACTCCTGAGTGACATCTCCAGGCAGAAAGAGGAGCTCTCACTCACACTCACTGAGCTGATCCAACAGCTGAAAATAAAGAAGGACGAGCTGTCCAGGAAGATCCGGCACATTGAGGAGCTGTGCAACATGGCAGATCCACTCACTGTCCTACAGGAACAATGGGAATCCCATGGAGCTGCCTTTTGTGGGGCTGAGGTCCCAGCTGTAGGGGATCTGGATGTGGATCGGATCTCAGAGACATTACTCACAGGCTTAGCTGGGATTGTGACTGGGGTAAAGGGAAGGATCCATGGGCAGGGGGCTACAGACCTGGTACTGGATATAAACACGGCTCATAATCGTGTATCTGTATCAGGGGACAGGAAATCTGCTTCCCGCTCGCTAACAGAACTACATTACCCACAATCCCCAGAGAGATTTCAGCTTTATCCTCAGGCTTTAAGCAGCAGGAGTTTCCCCTCAGGGCAACATTACTGGGAAGTGGAGGGCAGTGAATCAGGGTACTGGGGGGTAGGAGTGGCCTATCCCAGTATAGAGAGGGGAGGGGATCAGTCTTGGATTGGGAATAATAACAAGTCCTGGGGTTTGCGCAGAGGGAATAATAACAGCTATATAGTGACACATGACAGTAAATGGACACAGTTACCCCACCTCCCTTCCTGCACGAGAATCAGGATCTAGTTGGACTATGAGGCCGGACGCCTGTCCTTTTATGAGCTGAGTGAGCCAATCAGGCACTTACACACCTTCACTGCCTCCTTCACTGAGCCCCTTCATGCTGCATTCTGGGTACAGCGCCAGGGTGCCTGGGTGAGAATCATTCAGTAAGAGGATACAGTAGAACAGTTTCTATAGGACAGAATAAGGGGCAGTCAGTAAAGCCCAGCTAATGGCACCCCCTCAGCTCCCTGGCTGCCCTATTCTATATCAGCACTTACCTAATTGTTACAGGTATTAGAATTATGTCACTCAAACTGCCTCTCCTCAGTGCAGTGATGGGGCCCTGTTCCCCAAGCACAGATAGAAGCTACATTGGGAGACGGAGGGCCCGGTGGGTATATAAGTGGGAAGCTCTCTGGGATAGCGCTAGGAACAATGTTACCTGTGTGAGACAGAAAGGGAGTAAATACAACACAATACTTTATTGGTATTATACCCCAGGGAAGCTCAGTAAATTATCCCTAGTGATGAGCGAATGTGCCCCATTTCACTTTGCCAAAAAAATTGTAAAGTGGCAAAAATTCACAAAACACATTTGTCAATGCACATTTTTTATTGACAATGGGCGTTTTTCGATTATCAATAATTACACCCAACAACTACCTGTTTGAAGGAATATGGGCAAGAGTGTTCCCTTCCCCTTATGAGGCTTTGCCCTAATTGGTCTAAATTTTGGAGAAATATGAAAGGGGACATATTGTGTGAAAAACAATATTGTGCCAATGAATTGTAATCATCTAAATATGGAAGCAATGTGCTTTAAAAAGTGGTGTTTTGGGCTGATTTATTGAATAACCCCACTAGCCCCGCCCATTTGTGCCACTTCCTGCTGCCTCCTTTCCCAGGTTGTGCAGGGGGGCCGACGGCACTGTAGGATAGGAACCAATCAACAGCTAGGCTGACCTGATAGGGAACTGAAGCCTGTCTGTGCTTGTGTGAGTGCAGGGCTGTGATTGGCTCTCCCCTCCTACTGTGCTCCTGGCAGGGAGCGTTAGGACACGCCCACCCTCATGTGAAACCCAGACAGAGAAGTGAGAGGATCTATAGGGAGCTCCAATAAAGGGGCCATTGTTACAGATAGGGTTAATGTTTAGCCCAAAGGGAAACCAGCACCGGATATTATTTATAATTGCCTACAGGATTAGGGGTTTCTGTTTGGTTCCTTTAAGAATGTGATCACCAAGATCTTCTTTTGGGAGATCCCCTGAAGGGATAGTGTTGAACATCCCTAACCAGAGGTTCAATTGTCCCCACTGCTCCCAGTGCTGTTTAGCCCTCCTGACTGCTTCAGGCATTGCATTTCCAATTGGTTGGTATGGGGAGCAGTGACGGGAAGGCTATTCCCCACCAGAGAGCAATAGAAGCCAAACATCTCATATGGGAGAAGATAGGAATGATTATAAAAAGCTCTCCCCAATGTTCCTGTGTCTCATCTTGTTGTTCCCCTGAGCTAATTCTATATGAAGTATAGAGACAACTGCCCCACAAACACAGGTCCCATTCAGATTATTATCCCCCCAAGTCATCGTTCTGTTCCAGCTCCAGTGAGAGGTTAGCGTGGGTTACATGTCTGTGTCGGACCCGGTGACATTGAGGAGTTTGTGTCTCCTGGTAAGGGGGACTCGGAGTCACCAAGGATCTCTAGCGGAGATGGTTCGGATTTGGATATGGACACTTTGCCTTCTAAAACACAAAGTTATTAAAGGCAGCCTCACTCAGAAGTGACACTGTGGGAACTATGACCATCTTAAAAATGACTGGAAATTGGGACCCTGTGTTTGGTCAGGGTCAAACGGCAACAAGTCTACTGGGTGGGGCTGATTCATTTGGGTTTCAAAGGTTAAATGTGTTTCCTCTACTGACAAGCAGGAAAGATGTGATTTATTTGAATTGTTACCATTGTTTTGTGTGGGTTCAACTCCCCTGTTTGTCGGTGGTGATTTTAATTGTGTGCGTACAGGGGAATCCCTGGGGGGGCCCTAATCATAAAGATTAATCTTCTTGTTTTATAAAATAATTTTATTAATGATTTAAAATTTAAAGATGTTGGGAATGATTGTGCAAACTCTGGTTTTACATGGGGTGATGGGAAGTTCCTCTAGAATTGGTTTTATGTTCTTATCTGATGAGTTTAACCCTTTTAATTACATACAGATTAACTTTATTTTCAAATCATAAGCTTTTATTTGTATATTTAGAGGTTCAAAAGGGTTTGTGGAGATTAAATGTTCAACTTCTAGAGGATGAAGCAATCTGGGAGGAGTTTGTGCCGCCCTACCGGTGTTGGCAAGGTGGGCGTAACCCCCGTGTGCCAATGCTGCGCTGGTGGGAGGCATCAAACCCAAGAGTAAAGCCTTTTTATTAGAGCCGGTAACAAGATCACTAAAAAGAAGAAGCAGCGGTTTTATGTTTTAAATATGAGGCTGCAATTTCTTTATAAGTTAAAAGAAGCGGGAGTTGATATTTTTATGCTGAAAGCTGATATTAAAGGGGAACTGTCCCCTTAAGAAATCATTCCAAATCCATTTGTATCGTGTTAGTAGAGCAAAATAAACTTTACTTACACTGTATAAATTATTATTTTGTGTACATTGTTATTAAGGGAAGTTTTGTTTTAGCCCAAAATATTATACATTTGCCATCGGGGTGATATTTAGGAAGTGCTGAATGGGAAATTGAAGTAATTGTAATTGAAAACTCTGAGCTGCCAATCAGTGGCCTATTAAAGAATCTCACCAAATGGGAATATATATATCAGTAAATCTTGCCCTTTTAAATCCTTTCCCTTGAGCCGCCATTTAGTGATGGGCTGTGTGCTCCCTCAGAGATCAGCTGACAGGAAGTGATGCAGCTCTAACTGTAACAGGAAGTAGTGTGGGAGCAAAAGGCAGAACTCTGCCCATTCATTGGCTGATGGGGCCTAGCATGTATGTGTCCCTTGGCTTGTTTGTGTGCACTGTGACTCCTATGAGCCCAGGGGGCGGCCCTTAGTAATTAAAATGGTAGTTTTCTATTTAGGATTATCAGAAGCACATACTACTAAAAAAGTATATTTATATGAAAATGGCTTATTTAGATGAAGCAGGGTTTTACACATGAACTTGTTTATGTAATATATTTATATAGAGACCTACATTGTTTGTCGTATTAAACATTAATATACTTCCTGTTTTAGTCAAATTTCTATTAATTTTTTTTTAACACAAAATGTGTTTTTATAATCTGGTGTCAGACAAGGCTGTCCCTTATCCCCTTTTCTTTTTATTTGTGCCACGGAGCCTCTTTTAATGTTTTTAAGAAAAGATAAAGTGATCAGAGGAATACCAGTACCGTGAGGAGGTGGGCATCAAGTGAAGGTCCCAAGGCAGTGTCGTATGGGGTGCCATTTGACCAAAGTACATTTTGTCTACAAAGAAATATCCCCAGTACACAGAATGAATGTGTGGCCTTATACACTGGTAACAAATATACAAAAGACATATTTCTGAGTATAAAATCAATTTTATGCACAAAAGGATATTGCATACCACTTCCAAGATGGCGGCGCCATTCTTTACATCGAGCTGAAACTTTAAAGTAAGCTTTACTAAGTTATTCTTGCTATAATAGAGCCAAAAGTATAGCATTTTTCTTTATCAATAGTAGCACTATTGAATGGTACCATTTATAAATTTTGCCTTTCCTTCTGCTTTAACCTGCAGAAGCAGGAAAGTTTAATGTGTGTTAAAAGTGCTATTTTCAAAGGAGTGTCCCTTGTCTTTTAGGTGTAGAAATACAGCGTGTTTCAACAAACACCACATCCCTGTGTTTTTCAAACCTAGCAACACACTGAGACAAAAACTTGTACACCCAAAGGATCCAACACCAAAGGAAAAACAAAGCAATGTTGTATACGCAGTCCAGTGTAGCGAGGAGTGCACAGACCTTTACATTGGTGAAACAAAGCAACTGCTCTCCAAGTGAATGGCTCAGCATAGGAGGGCGAACACTACAGGCCAGGACTCTGCTGTATTTCTACACCTAAAAGACAAGGGACACTCCTTTGAAAATAGCAATGTCCAAATTTTGGACAAAGAAGACCGCTGGTTTGAAAGAGGTGTAAAAAAGAGGCCATTCATGTCAAAGTGGAGAAACCATCCCTTAACAGAGGCGGGGGACTTCGACACCATCTGTCTGCTACATACAATGCTGTTCTAACATCTGTACCCCGGCAGTTTCAGAACTCTTCACACATCCATTCATGCAACTCTAACAAGTAACACCTGTTTGGAGAGTTGCATGATACTTGGGTAATCCTTTCAAAGTAACTCCCCAGCATTCACACCTCTGTGAGTTTCAGATGTCACCTTTCTGAAGAGTTACATAGTGCCATTGTGATTGGATTAGTGGAAGAGTATATATGCTGAGGACTTCCCATACCAGTCAGTTGAACTGAAGAAGCTGCTCGGATGAGTAGTGAAACGTCTTCAATGATTACCAAACAAGTCCAGTTGCTTCAAATTTATTTATACTAGATATACCATGACCTGGATGAATGAAAATCTTCATAGACATCAGAATTGTATCTTGTTTTATTTGTACCATAAAGTGTCTCTGTATGCATTATGGGTTCTGAAGCCATATACTGTCTGTAGCCTGAATGTCAGGAAATTATACTTGAGATTATGCAGCCCAGATATTATAATGGGTATAAGGGGGACAGGGAATATTTAAGGGAATGGCCTCACCCAAAAGTCGAGGAGCAGCATTTATTCATCTATTGCTCAAAGGCAGCTAAGTTTGCTTGTGATGCTCAAATAAAGGAGGTTTGGGTGTTGATTGTTTCAGATTTCTAAGGCTGGGTGAATGACTAGGTTGGGAATTATTTTGGTAGATTTTTTTTAGGATTCAGAGTAGTTAAAAGGTATCAGCACTGTTTTCCTGTTTAAACAAGGCTCTCAGGAGTATTGCACCAACCCCCATCCCAGGGAGCCATGTTTTTGTTTTACTGGAACCAGGAGAATGTTGTGTTTCCACTGACCAATATATCTAAAATAGTGATATCTATAGAAGTTTGTGTAGGACTCTATGTTGACTTTTCATTATCAAAATCAGATTCACAAAGATTTAGATTTTGATTTGGTTTCCCCGATAAACTAGAGATCAGTACAATAAATGATATAATTTAAAGACTTTGGTTCCAAGGGGCACATGGGTAATACTCAGGTTACACCAGGGAGGGATGTGTAGAACTGCTCAGCCGTAGGTATTGTGTTCATATAATGAGCATACTTCTACTGTATAAACGTTGGGACAGATAAACAAAGCTTATTTTAATGCAAGACCATGAAATGTGAGTTAAGAAATTCACCGGTGGAGGTGTGGCTTGCCGTCTGCCTGCATGGTTGCACACTAACAGAGCTCCGTGGTCTGATTCACCCTGGTAGCATTGTATACCCTGCAAACAAAATGAAAAAGCAAGGTAAGACTCCTGCACAACTTGCCAAAACAAAACAAAACCGCTAAAGATTTTGAAGAAAATACCAAGTTATTTGTGACTAGCGCTGAGGATCGTGTAAAATCCAAAATGGCGCCCGCTAAAAAACGTATGCTAGAAAAAGACACTGAAAGCCAACAGGAACTTCAGCGAGTGTGAGGAAGATATAAGATCTTACCTAAATGCCTCCCTTCTAAAGCAGAAATTAAAAACATGCTAAAGGAGCTTACCACTGTAATAAGAGATGAAATGAGAGATCTCAGAAAAGATATAATAAGCATAGCTGCCAGAACCGGCATGATTGAAAAAATCATGAAAAACTTGTGAAACACAATACCTACCTACACAAAACTGTACATAATCAGGCTGAACAAATAGTAGAACTTGAAAGACTAATGGAGGAAGCAGAAGGATTAATATAAGAATAAGGGGAATTCTAGAAACAGTGACACAAGGAGAACTTAAAGAAACACTACACCAACTGTTTAACAATATACTAAACAGAGACTTATCTACCGAAATATAAACGGACAGATACCACAGGGTGGCCAAAACTAAAAATGCCCCTCCTGACTCTCCAAGGGATGTACTATGTGCTTTACATGACTATTCTACAAAGGAAAATATTCTTCTCAAAGCAAAAGAAATGAAAAATATCACTTATGAGGACAGCAAAATAATACTGTTTCGGGACTTGTCCTGGAGAACACTTAATAAGAGGAGACAACTAAAACCCCTTACCGATCTACTGAAAGTACCTAAAGACACGGATGATTTCTATAAAAGACTGGACATTGAGAGAATTGCACTACCCGGATGGGACACTATACCTACAGTGGATTCTAACATCCCTAAAGCAGCAGAATTTTGGAGTACACCACTGAAACACCCAAGAAGATCACCCCACACACCAAGACCAAATGACAGAGAAATATCCTTTTTATCAGACAAAAGCGAAACATGAAAGTCTGAGGTTAACAAATATGCGGTAAAACTAAAGAGTCCAAACTTAAATGTTCATTAGATGTTGATAACAGCTTTAATTTATACCAAATGTTGAAAAAGGTTCTCATTATATGCTTATTTAGTATACATTTAATTTACTACCTATTGCAGATTTAGCAAATAAAATGCCTATTTTTTTTTTTCATATAGGCATAATTTAATTTAACTCTTATTGCTCTTAAAAAAGTATATTGCAGGGAATGCTATTCAAACTCACGATTTATGTTATACTATATATAACCAGGGTAGATTTGTATTAAGCCACGATATTGTTTTAGTTACTAAGGTACAGGTATACCTTCCACTACCCACCTCTACTATAAAGATAGTACAAAGTATCTACCTCATAGAAATCTAACTGCTTTAACACAACTTATCCTTAAATACTAAATATGTGGATTAATGCAGTCTTGACATACCTATGTCATATTTTGTATATAGTTTACTTTCGCTTACTACCTTACTCTCATCTGATACCAATCTCCAGGAGAAGTGTGAGTTTTTCTCAGGGGCATATCATACATTGTTTTACGCAATATTCAATATATCAAATGGTAAAACTTAAGGTTACATCAATTAAAGTAAATGGGTTAAACGAACCCATAAAAAGAGCACAGATGTTAAACCACTGTAATAATATAGGTGCTAAAATAGTATTCTTCCAAGAAACACACTTCAAGGAGAATACCATCTCCAGAATTCATCATAGAAACTATGACAAGATATATCTGGGTAATAATTTAGAAAAAAAACTAACAGAGTATTAATAGCTATTCATAAAAATATTCCTTTCTCCATTAATGATATATATGCAAGGAATAATGGCAGATGCATTATGATTAAAGGTACATTATTTGATCAAAAAATTACACTGTGCAATGTTTACTTACCAAATAAAAATCAGTTAAAAACTTTGAAAGGAATTTTAAATAAACTAAAATCCTTTAAAGAAGGCATACTAATTATGGGAGGAGACTTTAATATCCCATTGAACCCTCTCCTGGACACATCATCCAAAAAATCTTACTTGCCTTTCTCTTTGATTAGAGGTGTAAACCAAATATTAAACTCAAACCTCTTCACAGATGTATGGAGAATTTTTCATCCACAAGATAAAGATTACTCTCATTATTCCTGTGTCCACAAAAACTATGCCAGAATTGATTATATGTTTATTGAACACAAATGGTTGGATCTGATCCACAAAACAGATATTGAAAACTCAGTATCCCAGTATCAATGACAATTAAACTATCTACGGTACTAAAACAAAACTTCAACTGGAGACTAAATGAAATTCTTATCTATAATGAATCACACAAAGAGAAAATTTTGGAAAAATTGAAGCAATTTTTTATTGATAATTCTGAACAAGACACATCACAACATATAATTTGGGAAGCACATAAATGTACATAGAGAGGTTATCTAATCTCTTTGGGTTCACTCTGTAAAAAAGAAAGAAATGATAGACAAATTACTTAAGGAAATAAGTAAGTTAGAAATGCGACATAAAATCACTCAGTTAGAAAATACTTACCAAGAATTGATTCAAAAAAGGAAAAATTTAAAAACTATCCTTGATACAGAATCAAGTAAAGCTTTTTTGAGAATGTTAAGGTCAACCGTTGAATATGAAACCAAAGGATTGTCAGCTGTAGGGTAAAATGTATTGCATGCAAGAGAACAGACGCAGACACGAGGCCTAGTTGTTCTGTCCTACCTGATTGGTGGGCAGATCTTTATTTATATATTAATTGTTCTCACACAATGAGGAGATAGGGTGGTCTTATAATTTCACCAATCAGATTGAAGCACGTCCTGATTACATGTGGTCTTTTAGGACTACTCATCATGAGACCAGATTTGACTTATTCCCTACTGACAAGTTTTGGCAGTACATCTTAAATCAATAGTTAATTCAAACATTACTATTTACTTCACTTTACAAAATGTCATTTAGAATGTCATTTTGTGATTAAGCCTAGTTCAGAAATATTGACTTACACAATGAAAGAATAACATAGTATTAAAATTGTTCTATATAGTTTAATTAATATATATGTATCCATATAACCTTAACATTTCCCCTCTTTTGGTCATTCTACTGACCACACTAAACTATGTAACCTTCAGCCCTAAGCTTGTGCCTAAATGCAATTAACTTTATTGCAGCTCCTCTGCCAAGAAGAGGGACCGTCTTCAAAACCAAAAACTCATTCTTGACCAGCAGAATTTGACCATAACTGATAGTTACATAGTTACATAGTTACATAGGGTTGAAAAAAGACCTGTGTCCATCAAGTTCAACCCATCCAAGTAAACCCAGCACACCTAACCCACACCTACCAATCTATACACTCACATACATAAACTATAAATACAACCACTAGTACTAACTGTAGATATTAGTATCACAATAGCCTTGGATATTCTGATTGATCAAGAACTCATCCAGGCCCCTCTTTTAGGCATTAACAGAGTCTGCCATTACCCCATCACTAGGAAGGGCATTCCATAACCTCACTGCCCTCACCGTGAAAAACCACCTACGCTGCTTCAAATGGAAACTCCTTTCCTCTAATCTAAAGGGGTGACCTCTGGTGCGCTGATTGTTTTTATGGGAAAAAAGAACCCCCCCAACTGCCTATAATCCCCTCTAATGTACTTGTACAGAGTAATCATGTCCCCTCGCAAGCG
The DNA here is from genome assembly GCF_000004195.4 of Xenopus tropicalis. Lineage (NCBI taxonomy): Eukaryota > Metazoa > Chordata > Amphibia > Anura > Pipidae > Xenopus > Xenopus tropicalis. The sequence continues at coordinate 3,625,135 of NC_030682.2, forward strand.
CCTCTTTTCCAGAGAAAACAACCCCAACCTCGACAGTCTCACCTCATAGTTTAAATCTTCCATCCCCTTAACCAGTTTAGTTGCACGTCTCTGCACTCTCTCCAGCTCATTAATATCCTTCTTAAGGACTGGAGCCCAAAACTGCACTGCATACTCAAGGTGAGGCCTTACCAGGGACCTATAAAGGGGCAAAATTATGTTCTCATCCCTTGAGTCAATGCCCTTTTTTATACAAGACAGCACTTTATTTGCTTTAGTAGCCACAGAATGACACTGCCTGGCATTAGACAACTTGTTATCAACAAAAACCCCTAGATCCTTCTCCATTAAGGATACCCCCAACACACTACCATTCAGTAGATAGTTTGCATTTATATTATTTCTACCAAAGTGCATAACTTTGCACTTATCAACATTGAACCTCATTTTCCAGTTTGCTGCCCAGTTATCTAATTTTGTCAAATCGCTCTGCAAAGCGGCACATCCTGCATGGAACTTATAGTTTTGCACAATTTAGTGTCATCAGCAAAAATAGAAACAGTACTGTCTATGCCCACCTCCAGGTCATTAATAAACAAGTTAAACAGCAAAGGCCCAAGGACTGACCCCTGCGGTACTCCACTAACCACACTGGCCCAATTAGAAAATGTTCCATTTACAACCACTATTTGTACTCTATCCTTCAGCCAGTTCTCTATCCAATTACAAATATTATGTTCTAGGCCAATATTCCTTAATTTGATCATTAACCTTCTGTGAGGTACTGTATCAAACGCTTTAGCAAAGTCCAAGTAGATGACATCAACTGCCATTCCAGCATCAAGGTTCCTACTCACCTCCTCATAAAAGGCAACTAAATTAGTCTGGCAAGATCTGTTACGCATAAAACCATGCTGGCACAAACTAATAGTATTGTGAACTGCAATGTATTCAAGTACCCTATCCCTTATTACCCCTTCCAAAAGTTTTCCTACTACTGATGTCAGACTAACAGGCCTATAGTTTTCAGGCTGAGAACGGGATCCCTTTTTAAATAACGGCACCACATTAGCAATCCGCCAGTCTCTTGGCACCATGCCAGACCTCAATGAATCCTGAAAAATTAAGTGAAGAGGTTTGGCAATCACAGCGCTCAGCTCATTTAATACCCTGGGATGAATCCCATCCGGCCCTGGACCTTTGTTTACCTTTACATGTTTAAGTCTCTTTTGAATTTCCTCCCGAGTGACCCATGCGTCAGTAGCTAAATTACTAGAACTGGGCATATTACAAGGGAAGCCTTCATTATCTGGCTCCTCAGATGTATAGACAGATGAAAAATAAGAGTTCAAAATTTCAGCTTTTTCCCCGTTTTCATCAACCAACGTACCCCCCCGTGATAATAAAGTTCCCACCCCTTCTTGCTTCATTTTTTTACTATTCACATAATTAAAAAATAATTTTGGATTCTTTTTACTCCTAGCTGCAATATCCCTTTCCATCTCTATTTTAGCTGCCTGATAGCTTTTTTGCATGCTTTATTTGCCCCCCTGTACCTGATGAAAGTTTCCGCTGTCCCAGCTAACTTGAATGCCCTAAAAGCACGTTTTTTCTTACCAACCTCGACAATAACACTTTTATTCAGCCATAAAGGTTTCGCTTTGCGATGCCTCTCCTTGCTTACTAGGGGGATATACTGTTGTGTATACCTACAGAGCAATGTTTTAAAGATGTTCCATTTTCCTTCTGTGTCTAACCCCATGAAAATCCTTTCCCAGTTGACACATTGCAGAGATGCCCTTATACTGGCAAAGTCTGCACGTCTAAAATTGAGCGTTTTAGTTACTCCCTTATAGTGCTGTCTCTGATGCTGGAGAATTCTTGATCCACCGCAATCCAATGAATTGCCTAAAAATAACTAATTTCCCCTCTTTAGTCTAAGATACAAAACATAACATAATAAACTCAATCCCCATACGGTTCCACTCCAAGGGGCACATTTACTAACCCACGAACGGGCCGAATGCGTCCGATTGCGTTTTTTTCGTAATGATCGGTATTTTGCGATTTTTTTGGAAAATTATCGCGACTTTTTCGTTACCAATATGATTTGCGCAATAAAACGCGAGTTTTTCGTAGCCATTCCAAAAGTTGCGCAAAATCTGGCGATTTTTCGTAGCGTTAAAACTTGCGATTTTTTCGTAGCGTTAAAACTTGCGCGAAACATCGCGCCTTTTAAGTTTTAACACTACGAAAAAGGCGCAGCTTTTCGCACAAGTTTTAACGCTACGAAAAAATCACCAGTTTTTGCGCAACTTTCGGAATGGCGACGAAAAACTCACGTTTTTTCGCGCAAATCGTATTGGTAACGAAAAAGTCGCGATAATTTCCGAAAAGTCGTAAAGGCGCCGAAAAAATCGCAAAAAATACGAAAAAGTCGCAAAATGTTCGTTTCCAATCGGAATTTTTCCAATTCGGATTCGAATTCCTGGGTTAGTAAATCAGCCCCCAAGTGTTTAGTAATGTTCTTTTTGGTGAAAGGTAGCCCTTTAATCCATCCTCCAGTGTTATTGTAAAACGCTGGAAAATATGTCATCTCCACTTTGCTATTGGCTTCAGTGTTATCCCAAGTACTATTTACTGATGTTATAATGCCAATAGAAAGTTGTTTTGTGTAAACACAAGACCAGCTATAAACGTCCTTATAATTGGAGCAAGTTCCTGATAGCAACCGCTTTGATGTACGTCTTATGGAGATATGAAATATGCCACCATAGTTAAATTGCAGATTGAAGCAAGAATGATTTGATTCTCGTAGACAATTTTCATTGTCAACAGAAAATTGTTCCTTTCATGTTATTAGTTGAGCAGACGGATATCATGATGATTGCAAATATTTTCCACATTATCAAAAAGGAACAATTCCAACTAGGAGAAAATTAAAAACACATTCATAATTCTGTATCATTGAAAGTATTGGAATCAAAGTTATCAACATTAACACGATAAATGTGCTGATGCCTAGTTTTAATGTAACGATTTAGGAAACACAGAGTTACTTTGTAAAATATGTAAAGCATAAGTATTATTATCAGTAACATTATTCATAATGCTCCTACTTGTTTAAAAAAAAAAAACTTCAAATGGATCCAAAAATGTCACCAATTTTGAATCCCTTCATAGGATTCCATCCCTCATGACCAATTTCTCTAGCTAAAAATTGTAATTGTTTCACCTTATTTAAATGACCTTGTACTATATCTTCATTATCATCTATCCAAGTACAACAGTCTTGCTTAAGGATAACTTGACACATCCCTCCTTCTGAAGCCAAGATGTAATCAAGCTTTAATTTTTTATGAGGGGCTAACTTGCTCATCTGAGCTATTTCAACTGAATTAGCAGTAATTGCAGCAGTAGTTTCATTGAACATTTGTCAACAATACCAGGTAGCAATGGTACAAGTACCATAACTATTTTCTGGCAACCAAGTATATGCACATGATCCACAGACAAAATAATAGGGTGGTTTGAGTGTTATCAAACCATCACTGAACATTGCTGTAGATATTGATTTATTAATTCCTGCATCAATCACGGCTAATGCAATCTTAAATAGATTCCATCCTTATATAACCTTAACAAGAACAAAATGTAACATATATGAATTTAGCAATAAATGTGGTAAATATCTGGCAAACATGCTCAAAACACAGTTTGCTAAATCATATATATTGAAAATGAAAAATCACAAACAACAAATGGTGAACAAAACAACAGATATAGCTAATTGATTTCATAGGTACTACTCTAATTTATATAACTTAAAGAAACAGCATCCTAATCAAAGAACTCAAGAAATTACAAAAGAAAAAAGAAAAAATTTCCTAGCACAACTCAACATCCCTAAACTAGATAGAACAACTTCCAAAAACTTGGATAGACCATTTACCATTGAAGAACTTTCCAAAGTTATTAAAGAATTACCATTGGGAAAAAGTCCAGGTCCTGATGGGTTTACAGCAAGCTATTATAAAACATTTTCAGATATACTGAACCCTGTACTATTGAAACTGTTTAATGTTCAGAACAGAAAGATTGATATCCCAGAACAATCACAAGAAGCACATATAACACTAATTCATAAACCAGGAAAAGATCCAAATGAATGCTCTAGTTACAGGCCAATATCCCTTATTAACATAGATCAAAAGATTTTTGCCAAACTTATTGCAAACAGAATAAAAATATACTTACCATCTTTGATCCATGCAGATCAATCAGGATTTATCCCTGGAAGAGAAGGCAAAAATAACACGATTAGAACCCTAAATATAATTAAAATTATGAAAAACAGAAAGAAAGAGGCTCTAATTATTTCAAATGCATTACTGACCATGGGTTTCAGTAATATATTAATTGACAAAATAATGTCCCTATACAAAAATCCTAGCAAAAAATTAGAATTAATGGTACATTATCAGATAGGTTTACGATAAATAATGGAACCAGACAAGGATGCCCTCTATCACCATTACTTTTTGTTTTAACTATTGAAACACTCTTCATTTCTATCAGACAAAACCCTAATATTAAAGGATTAAAAACATCCAACATGGATCATAAGGTCTTGGCATTCGCAGATGATCTTTTATTTTATATAACTCAACCCCATACCACATTGCCAAACCTAATGAAACAAATAAACACTTTTAGCCACTTATGTAACTTAAATAAATTACAATAAATCTGAAATTCTAAATATCACAACATTGAAACCAAAAGTTCACATACTTAAAAGAAACTTTTCCTTTAAATGGGCCAGAGACGGAATAAAAAATTTGTGAATATTTGTAACTCAGAACGAAAAATTACTATATCAAAAAAACTATTTACCTATCTTTGATACAATAGATAAAGACATTCAAAAATGTTCTAACATTTGTATATCCTGGGTCGAGCGTATTAACATTGTTAAAATGTTAATACTTCCCAAAATATTATATGTTCTCCAAAATATGCCAATAGATATCCCAAAAATGTTCTTTCCTAAAATTAAAACGAAAATTTCTCAGTTTATTTGGAAAAACACTAAACCTAGAATATCATACAAAACATTAACAAGAACAAAAGATATGGGAGGTCTAGGCCTCCCATGTATAGAAACTTACTATAATGCATCACAACTAGCTAGAATAATCCTATGGAACAATGCAAGTCAGATATCTCCAAGTACCAATGCAGAAAAAGGAGACAATATCAAGTCTTTATCTACTTTGATATGGACCAAAAATGTACAAATTACAAAAGTCAACAAAACAGAATTAACGGTATACCCAACTATAAAATGTTGGCATAAATTAAATAAGGAGTACGACCTCTCCCCCTATCTATCTCTACTAATACCCTTAAGGAACAACCCAGAATTTCAATCGGGTATAGAAAATGAAACACTTAAGATTTGGTCAGAAAATAAAACCAAGCCAATTACAATAAAAGACTTCATAGAAAATAATGCAATACTTCCACTAGAAAAAATAAACAACAAACTAGGAGTAAACACCAACTCCCAAATTATATATAAACAAATAACAAAATATATTCATTCCCTAGAAATAGTAAACAAACAGAGAGATCTTACCTGGCTAGAAGACATAATTGAGAGAAAATCCCAAATAACTAGAAGTCTATCATTCACCTATAAGAAATTAATAAGAAAAAACAACAGTAAAGCTCCTTTTGCTATTAAATGGGAAAATGAGCTTAACCTATCACTTACACAAGAAACTTGGGAGAAAATTTACATCCACAAAATTGCAAGAGTTTAATTACAAAATCCTATCCAGGTGGTACTATACCCTGGTTAAACTTAAAAATATGTACAATGTGTCAGATTTATGCTGGAGATGCAACTTGGAGAGTGGATCATTTGAACATATATGATTCAAATGTAAAAAACTTGAAAAGTATTGGAACCACATTCAAGAGGTAATTGATCAAATATTTCCAAATGAAATAATACTTAACTCCTCAATAGTAATGTTACTATATGATACAGGCAGAAATAAAACAATAAAAATCCCTCTGATTAAATATATTATAACTACGGCCAAAGCAATCATTCCCAGAAAATGGAAAACAACAGACACATACCTACAATACAAGAATAGTTGCAATTACTAAATGAAACCAAAAATATGGCAGAATCTATACCCTATAAAGTAGGCAATATAGCTAAACACTTCAAAAATTGGAGACATTGGTCGGAATTCCAAGACTGTAATAAATAAAACCCAGTAATTGACTCCTCCAGATTGCATCTCCAAAATGATAGCTTTAATTATGTACAAAAATGATGAACATCTGATGTTACTATTACCAGAAATTTTTTTCTAAACAACTGAAATATGCCTCTGAATTATTATTTTGTGATCATATCAGGTATCAGAAAATCTGTAATAATGCTACTTATGCTTAAAAAGACAACGTACCAAAGCTTGACTTATTGTACCTTTATATGAATATTTACCTTTTATTCCCTTCCCTTTTTTCTCTTCTGTACCCTCCTTACCTATGAAAAACAAATAAAAAGAAATTCACCGGTGTCAGGGAAACGCCACTCACAGACGCGCCTGACACCGGGACTGGGAACAAGGGGTTACACTTGTCACCTTTCACACAGGTTAGACTAATACCAAGCACCCCCAAACAAACCACCGCCCCAAATACAACTATTCGCTGCCACCATCTATCATTAACAGGCGATAGAAACCTAGTTACCCGAATATATCATACACAAACATTCCTACTGCAGTGAGGGATAGTTCTACTACTTCCGCCCACACACACCAGCAGCCACGGGTACTTTACACACACACTGCCCTACTGACAGCCCCCTAGCTAATTAGCATGCACACAGCCAAGCAATTAGTAACCCTCTAGGCCTGAGCGGTCATACGAGGTACGTGGGAATTGATATAGAGCCAAAGGACAGAACTTATTAAATTTTATATTTAATATTACAAGGGTAAACAGTGCATTAAAAGATGTTATAAAGGAGACATATACATGCAAAACAGTCAATAAAATAAACGGGGATAAAAACACAGAGAAACGTTACCGGGATCTTGTGCCTCCTGAGGCCAGAGTTATGAACAGTGAACTCACAATCCAAAAGAACATGGATGCCCCAAATATGAGTTACTGGCACCCGGGTCTGTGCCCTTTTTTATCCTACTCCTGGGCCCCTCCCTCATTACTGTATTCATGAGGAGGGAGTGCCCGGGGGTGTGTCACAGGACCCCCCTGTAGAGAGCTGTACTTCTGCCCGTTTCTGGTCATATAATATTGGCACTTTCCAGTACCCAATATTATTATGACAATAGGGGCTTGTTTTAACCCATATGGGGGGCGATCAAAATGATACCAAACATGGGGGGTGTCTCATGTCCCAGTCCCCCAGAATCCTTCCTCACGGATGGGTATAGGCTGCTCCTGTTTGGTATCATTGGGAAGCCTGGGGCCTCCTCATAAATCCTATGTGATTTATGAGGATGTGGACCCTAAAGCAGCGGAGATATGGACCCCTTTCTATAATTCATATTTTCTGATAGCTGCGCCCCCTGCTGCTCTAGGCCAGCTGGTCTATTTGATCACAGATCAAAGAAAGCAATAGCCCCAGGTTTCCCGCCCACCAAATGGCTGGATACGGATAGTCTGCTCCCTCTGCTGGAGTTGCCCCCTTCCCGCAGCCCCTAAATGCATATTTAACTAAGGGTCTCTGCAGGAGACCAGATGGGGCTAGAGTTTAACCCTTTGCCAGGTCAGGGCCATATGGTGCCTGGCATGACACTCATAAATGGGTTCATACTGGGAAGAAACCATTCACCTGCCCTGAATGGAATAAGGGCTTCTTATGGAACAGGGACAATGTACAATAATCACTAAACCCTGAAAAGAGGGAGAGCAAAGGGAATTTATATTTATATTCTGTATGTGCCCGATGGGGTTGGCTCACTAAACACAGGTTTTGAAAAAAACTAGAAAATAGGCCAATGAAATCCCCCAGGGATTCCCCATAGCAACAGAATAAAGAGCAACACACTGAGCTGTAAGAAGCTTATTATTACCCATAAACCAAGGGAAGCCAGTTCCCAGTTGCTCCCAGTGTTGGACAGTGTAGATGTACATAGTATAGTAAATATACTGGGGGTGCCACTATTTCCCACAGGCAGGTAAATGGAGACACCCCGGTTCTTTTCCAAAGATGAAACCATCATCTTCAAAGCATTCCAGAACCAACTAATTACTATTAGGAGAAATGTGTAAATGTACTTATGGGCCTTAATCACTAAGTGCTCTATAAATGTTATGTGTCAGTGTATCAGGGAGCAGCTCTGCACTTTCTCCCTTGTACCAAGCAGTGAATTCTCCTTCCAGCACTGAGAGACTGCCCGGCCTGCACTCCCCAGCACTGAGAGACTGCCCGGCCTGTACTCCCCAGCACTGAGAGACTGCCCCGCCTGCACTCCCCAGCACTGAGAGACTGCCCCGCCTGCACTCCCCAGCACTGAGAGACTGCCCCGCCTGCACTCCCCAGCACTGAGAGACTGCCCCGCCTGCACTCCCCAGCACTGAGAGACTGCCCCGCCTGCACTCCCCAGCACTGAGAGACTGCCCCGCCTGCACTCCCCAGCACTGAGAGACTGCCCCGCCTGCACTCCCCAGCACTGAGAGACTGCCCCGCCTGCACTCCCCAGCACTGAGAGACTGCCCCGCCTGCACTCCCCAGCACTGAGAGACTGCCCGGCCTGCACTCCCCAGCACTGAGAGACTGCCCGGCCTGCACTCCCCAGCACTGAGAGACTGCCCGGCCTGCACTCCCCAGCACTGAGAGACTGCCCCGCCTGCACTCCCCAGCACTGAGAGACTGCCCGGCCTGCACTCCCCAGCACTGAGAGACTGCCCGGCCTGCACTCCCCAGCACTGAGAGACTGCCCGGCCTGCACTCCCCAGCACTGAGAGACTGCACGGCCTGCACTCCCCAGCACTGAGAGACTGTCCGGCCTGCACTCCCCAGCACTGAGAGACTGCCCGGCCTGCACTCCCCAGCACTGAGAGACTGCCCAGCCTGCACTCCCCAGCACTGAGAGACTGTTCGGAATGCACTCCCCAGCACTGAGAGACTGCCCAGCCTGCACTCCCCAGCACCGAGAAACTGTCCGGCCTGCACTCCCCAGCACCGAGAGACTGCCCGGCCTACACTCCCCAGCACTGAAAGACTGCCCAGCCTGCACTCCCCAGCACTGAGAGACTGCCCGGCCTGCACTCCCCAGCACTGAGAGACTGTCCGGCCTGCACTCCCCAGCACCGAGAGACTGCCCGGCCTGCACTCCCCAGCACTGAGAGACTGCCCAGCCTGCACTCCCCAGCACTGAGAGACTGCCCGGCCTGCACTCCCCAGCACTGAGAGACTGCCCGGCCTGCACTCCCCAGCACTGAGAGACTGCCCGGCCTGCACTCCCCAGCACTGAGAGACTGTCTGGCCTGCACTCCCCAGCACTGAGAGACTGCCCGGCCTGCACTCCCCAGCACTGAGAGACTGCCCGGCCTGCAGCTTCCAGACATGAGAGACTGCCCGGCACTGAGAAACTGCCTGGCCTGCAGCTTCCAGCCATGAGAGACTGCCTGGCACTGAGAGACTGCCCGGCACTGAGAGACTGCCCGGTCTGCAGCTTCCAGCCATGAGAGACTGCCCAGCACTGAGAGACTGCCTGGCACTGAGAGACTGTTACTGCCTGTAAGTGGGAGAGTCACAAGATGTATATTCAGTACATGTCTCTGTGCAGTTACTGTGTTTGCTCAACTAAATGTCATAATTCTGTAACTAAGAAACACTAAGCACTGGCTTTTGTGCTCTGAAATGTTGCTCATTCACAATCACCTTGGAAGGACTTGCCCGGCTTATAATTGCTTTGGGTGCCAGCGCTGGGTGTTTGTGAGACTGTTTGGGAGGGAGCCGACCCCCCCAGCGTCTGTGCACCAAGCGTCACTGTTGGGAGAGCCAGGGGGTGCGGGTAAGAGTTTTATTTTTGTAATTATTCTGTAACTCCCTGTATCTGGGCTTAATATGTGATTCCTACATATTCCCCCTCCCTCTCACTCACCCCCGGCCCAGAATGTACTGCCCCAGCCCCATTATACGGGGACCCCCCATTATGTGACACACTGGGGCAAGCGGTGGGATAGGGGACTGGGGCACTGGGGGAACAGACTTCCAACTCCCTAATCCATTCCTGCATCAGGGAAGCTCCACCTGGAATATACAGTGGCTCATGGGATACCTTCAGCTACGCAGATGATGGCTGGACTCCACAGATCCCTACAGATCCCAGGATCTGGTGAGGATGGGGGCAGACCTGGAGGCAGGTTACTATGCCCTGCAGAGCCCCATGGACCAAGCAGGTGGGAGATACAAATACAGTCCCTACACGGTGCGGCCCCACAGCTGGGAGCAATGGCAAGAGCTCTGGGACCCGCTGGGCTTCTGTAACTACAACACCTTTGTGGGTGCCCCAGAGGGGGAGTTATGGGACCTCTATTGATTTAAATATATTGGTATTAATGATACAGAGGAAAGGAAGGACTGACTGGCTGAACTGGTTTACTGGGAACTGGATATTATAAGAGACTATGTGGGGAGCCTACCATTTGAAGATCATTGTAGGGAAGAAATGCTGGCACGTGCCCAAAATTTATTCTGATTTGAGCAGGCAAAGCCAGTTCTAGGGGCAGTCAGCCCCAGAGATTCTCATTCTCACCCGAGTTCAATCAGTGCTGGGGCGGGAGAGGAACAAAAGACCTCACAAATGACTAAAATGTATTGCCCTGGAGAACCAGGACCTACTGATGTGTTTAACCTGAGGCAAGGAGATGTTACACAAGAGATGCCTCCTGCAGCCTCCCCCAGTGAAACCCCTGTCTGTGTGGAGTCCGGGTGCTGTTTGATCCCTGGGCTGGCAGAACCCAAGAGTGGGGAATTGGCAGAGGCTGAGGCCTCCCCAAGTGAAACCCCTTTTTGTGTGGAGTCCGGGTGCTGTGTGACCCCTGGGCTGGCAGAACCCAAGAGTGGGGAATTGGCAGAGGCTGCGGCCTCCCCAAGTGAAACCCCTTTTTGTGTGGAGTCCGGGTGCTGTGTGACCCCTGGGCTGGCAGAACCTGAGAGGAGTTGCTGCAAACCTGCTGGATTGGCAGAGGCTGAGGGCCTATCAAGTAAAAAATCATTCTTAGTGGATTATAATGTGTTTGCAATGGCCAATGTGTCAGAAGTGCTGAGGGTTCTGGACTGGCAGAAGGTGAAAAAGGTTGCATGGAGGAGAGAGAGGAGGATCTCCCAGTGGACTGGCTGCTGGTTAGAGAGGATCAGAGCTATGACTTAAGCACAGATAATGGGAATGCCCAAGTCTGGTCCATCTGCCCAGGAAATAGTGGGCTGCAAGAACCTAAGGTACCGAGTGGCAAGGAATCCAATCCAAGTGACCAGATGATTATGATTGGCTGGAACATACCAATCTGTTACCTGCCCATCCCTGTACCTAAACTTAACCCTTTGTTAGCCATCCTTGCCATATCCATGAGGGGGTTATTGCCCTCACTACCATGGGGGAGGGGCTTGGGCTGTTATTGCACAGTTCTGCCTGTCACTCAATGACATCACCAGGTTATACTAATGAGTAAGTGCCCCCCCGGCTCTGCCAGACATTCAACTCAATATTATTAGCACTCCCCCCTCCAAACGTTCATACGTCGGTGCCGGTGAGCCTGTCCCACACATCAGCCAAGTAATAGTCACAGTCACAGCAGCATCTCAGAAAGGGGTTTAAAGCCTTTTTCTTCTGCATCCCTCCATGTCAGTACACATGGGTAGCATTGCCCCTCCCCCACAGGAGGTAGGACCTATACCAAGCCAATTAAAATGAATCCTGCCCTATAAGACCACCTGACTTCCTCCTCACCACTGTTATTTTTTGTCCTACCGGACAGGGGTAGGTTTTTTTTTTTACACTTCTGTGCAGACACAGAGGGAAGTTTCCCGGGTAATGGAGAAGAATTTACCTGATGCCCCAAATATGCAAAATGTTCAAATTGATGCCTATTGGGAAGAACTGCAGGTGTGGGCATACCCATGGGCCTAGCCTTGTGCTAAAATAGCCCCCCTGCGCTACCCCCAACTACACACAGTATTCAAACTGATGCCTATTGGGTAGGCTACAGGGGTGGGGTTTTATCCATATTTCCACACCAGCTGCTTCCATAGCTGTTGGTGTTGCACTGCTGCAGCAGTATGGTATCTCCTGCCTCTCTCATATTGTGTGCTCTCAATTAGCAGCCTTCCCCAGGCTTTACTGGAGTTTGCATTCTTCTGACAGGCAATGCTTTCTGGCTAGCTGCTTGTGTATTACTGGGGCACCTTGCTAGTTTTTTATCCTGAGCCTGAGGTCTCTGGGCAGACACAGCAGGTATTTGTGCTGCTGATATTACCAGGCACTCCCAGCACTGGTTGGGGCTGCGCTGCTCTATCAGTATTGTTATATTATGTGCATGTTCCCTATAAGTAACCTTCTTGGGGTTCTAACAGGGATTTGCTTTTTTCCACCAAGCCAGTGCTATCTGGTAAGGAGCTTGTTTTCCTTTGGGTCTTTGTCATTTTGAGTGTTATTGGGAGCCTGAATTCTTCGGGGCAGACAGGTTTACTGTGCTTTTTTACAGTACAGGTATCGGACCCCTTATCCGGAAACCCGTTATCCAGAAAGCTCCGAATTACGGAAAGCCCGTCTCCCATAGACTCCATTATAAGCAAATAATTCAGAATTTTAAAACTGATTTCCTTTTTTTATGTAGAAATAAAACAGAACCTTGTAATTCATCCCAACTAAGATATAAATAACCCTTATTGGATGCAAAACAATCCTATTGCGTTTAATTAATGTTTTATTAATTTTTTTGTAGACTTAAGGTATGGAGATCCAAATTACGGAAAGACCCCTTATCCGGAATACCCTTGGTCCCGAGCATTCTGGATAATGGGTCCTATACCTGTATTACTCATATGTTTCTCTATATAGATTTCTTTTCTATCTGGTGGCTCAGGTGTGAGCCTAGTTGTAGTTCAACCTCTCCCACTGAGTGTTGGTGGCTGCCTGGTTCCCATCCTCCTTAGCAATCCCATGTTTGGGTGGATAGGCAGGAACTTATGCCTCCTTTCTATCTCCTGTGTCCACTGGCCCCTGTTTTGGCCCTTGGCCCGCATGTCCGCTGGCCCCTGTTTTGGCCCTTGGCCTGCGTGTTCGCTGGCCCCTGTTTTGGCCCTTGGCCCGCGTGTCCACTGGCCACTGTTTTGGCCCTTGGCCCATGTCCACTGGCCCCCGTTTTGGCCCTTGGCCCGTGTGTCTGCTGGCCCCTGTTTTGGCCCTTGGCCCATGTCCACTGGCCCCCGTTTTGACCCTTGGCCCATGTGTCTGCTGGCCCCTGTTTTGGCCCTTGGCCCATGTGTCCGCTGGTACAACAGAGGCCTTTACCGCACACCCTAGCTCTCCAAAATTGAACACCCGGTGCACACTGCTGGAGGGATCGGCACCCTCCCAAAACCAATGGAAACACAAAAAGTAAAATGGCACTCAGGGCTAGAGGAAAATAATTATTTTTAAAAAATCTTTATTTACGAAAAATGCAAAAAAGCATTTTTCGCAAATAAAATTTTTTTAAAAGGAATTATTTTCCTCTAGCCCCGAGTGCCATTTTGCTTTTTGTGTTTCCGTGTGTCTACTGGCCCATCTTGGCCCTTGACCTGCGTGTCTGCTGGTGTGTGTTGTGGCCTTTGGTCTGCTGGTGTGTTGTGGCTCTTGGCCCATGTGTCTGCTGGCCCCTGTTTTGGCTCTTGGGCTGTGTCCACTGGTGTGTGTCATGGCCTGCGTGTCCACTGGCCCCTGTCGGCCCTTGGCCCGCGTGTCCGCTGGTGTGTGTCATGGCCCTTGGTCCGCTGGTGTGTGTCGTGCCCGTGTGTCTGCTGGCCCCTGTTTTGGGCCTTGGCCCATGTGTCCGCTGGCCCCTGTTTTGGGCCTTGGCCCATGTGTCCGCTGGCCCCTGTTTTGGGCCTTGGCCTGCGTGTCTGCTGGTGTGTGTTGTGGCCCTTGGCCGCTGGTGTGTGTCATGGCCCATGTGTCCGCTGGCCCCTGTTTTGGCCCTTGGCCCGTGTGTCTGCTGGTGTGTGTTGTGGCCCGCGTGTCCACTGGCCCATCTTGGCCCTTGACTCGCATGTTCGCTGGTGTGTGTTGTGGCCCTTGGTCCACTGGTGTTTGTCTGCTGGCCCCTGTTTTGGCCCTTGGCCCACATGTCAGCTGGTGTGTGTTGTGGCCCTTGGCCCATGTGTCTGCTGGCCCCTGTTTTGGCCCTTGGGCTGTGTCCACTGGTGTGTTTCATGGCCTGCGTGTCCACTGGCCCCTGTCTTGGCCCTTGGCCTGCGTGTCCGCTGGTGTGTGTCGTGGACCTTGGTCCGCTGGTGTGTGTCGTGGCCCGTGTGTCCGCTGGCCCCTGTTTTGGGCCTTGGCCTGCATGTCCGCTGGTGTGTGTTGTGGCCCTTGGTCCGCTGGTGTGTGTCATGGCCCGTGTGTCCGCTGGCCCCTGTTTTGGGCCTTGGGCCACGTGTCCACTGGTGTGTGTTGTGGCCAGCGTGGTGTGTGGCGTGGCCCTTGGCCCACGTGTCTGCTGGCACTTGTGCTGTCCTACGGAATTGAGTGGTCATGGGTTAGCTGGTCTCAGGATAGCCTTTGGTGTTGGTGACCGATTTTATTTGGTGTGGCCCTTGGTGCATGCAGATTCTGGACTTTGCTTTAGTTATAGCCTTGTGTTATCTTTTAGGCCGTGGGCATGCATGAGGGTCTGCTCTCTGGCAGTTCTAGAGAAGACTAGGGTCATTGCCTCCCGGGACTTCTGACTTGGTTTAGTGCTCCAAAAGTTGGCATGCTTGCAGCGGGAGTGCTCATACATGGATTCACATTCGGTGTTTGGCAATGTTTGGTTGTTTTGGTGTTATGGCGTGTGTGCTAGCAGCCTTCCCTCTCAGGGTTTTGTCTGTGTGGTTGTTGCATTGGCACACCAGTTGTGCATTCAGGCCAGCTAGCTCGTGCAACATTGTGTTGGTGTGCATTGCCTGGCTTCTGTGCCATTGGCTATATGGATTTTGACTTTTTGGTTCAGAATGGTGTGCAGACTGTTAGTTGTTTTAGCATCAGCAGTTGCTTGCACAGTGCTTATACCAGTATTGCTGGTTCATTAGCTTCTTATGTTCCCCAGTTTGGTTGGGCTCAGTGGGCTTTGAGTGCTGCAGTGTCGCTATACAGTTGGACTTCTGCATGTTGCATCAGCGCTTGTTGGCTCCACGGTTGTCCACTTTTTTGTGAGCTGCTCCCATTGAGCTGTGGAGTAGATGCCTGCAGGTGACAAATTTTTGGAAAAAGGTTACAAGGAGAGTGAACTCCTAAGGGCCAGAGATGAGGTAAAACTTATCCCCAGGGAAAGTTTATTAAAAAAGAACAGCAGAACAGCAGGAAAAGGATATCGTATCCCATTTGTTTCAACATATGATGTCAATTCAGGGTTGGTCAAAAGGGCAATGCTTAAATACTGGGGGATATTAAAATCTGACCTCAGATATGGGAAACTTTTTAGTGAACCCCCATTATTCTCCTATAGAAAGGCTAAAGCTATTGGTGACTTAATAAAATCAGAGACAAAGAAAATCAAAAGTAGACGAGAGGGGAGATTAAAAGGCACACACCCATGCTTAAATTGTGGCCATTGTAATGGCGTCATTCCAGGGGATTTTGTGTCCCATCCCTTGAGGGGCTCTAAGCTACCGATTTGGGGGTATTCTACATGTAACAGTTCGGATGTAATATATTGTATTAAATGCCCTTGTGGGCTTGCTTATGTGGGGCAAACAGGCAGACCTATTAAAACACGTTTGAATGAACATAAATCTACTATTCGTAATTATTCACCACCAAAACAGGAGGAGATCACTAAAAACAGTTCAGGAGCGGATAATACTGATCAAAAAAATAATAAAAAAAAAAGAAAGGAAACTACATTGGCAAAACATTTTTTTGACATGGGCCCCAGGGTATCACAAGTAAGATGGCAGATATTGGAAAAGATTGAAGTTAATCCTGGGCAGGATAAGAATAGGGATCTTTTGCAACGTGAATCATATTGGATTTGGGCTCTTCAAACTAGGGTCCCCCGGGGCCTGAATGAAGAGTTTAATTTGACTTGTTTCTTGTAAAATTTTGTGTTATTTATGATTAATGTTATTTTATTTATTTGCAGAGATGAATTTTGAATATACCAGGGACAAATTCTACACCTTCTGTCATGTAGGGTAAAGTAGTGACTTTCTTCCCTATTAAGCTCCTTGGTTACATGGAAATGTTACTTGTCATAGTTTTCAAAGTTGCTTTGTTGCAACATTGTTTGGTTTCAGTATCCATTCACTTAGGTGGTAACTTTCACACATAGCACAAGTTACATTGGGTTTTGGACTAGGGATTAATTAACCCTTGAGTTTCTATGCATTGTATCAGGAACAAATGAATTAATTAAATGTGTGAAATCATTGCTGCTATAGTTCAAATACTGCATTGTTTTTTTACAGGTGATATTTTTCAAATTAGCACAAGGGGTAAAGGACTTTGGACTATGGACTAATAAACCCTGAGCTTTTATGTATTTTATTGGGAACAAATGAGTTAATTAAATGTGTGATGTCATTGCTGCTACACTTTAAATATTGCACTGCTGCACTGGTCGTTATGTCTGACGAAGGGGCGTGCCCCCGAAACGTTACATGCTTTGCTACTATTAAAATCAGCAGGGTTTATCCCACTAAAACAAATCCTGTTGTGCCGGTATTTTGTGCAATTTTGGATCGTGGTGGAGAGTACCGACGTCTCTAAAAGTTCTGTGCACCAGGTGGAACAGAGTGGAAAGGCCGGGGTGTGCTGGTGAGTGTGGATTTGCAGGTGACAAGGGTCAGTTCCTTAGCCCCAGCACTAGTGGGGTTATTATCCTAGTTGTTGCCAGGTTCTGGTGTGGTTTTTCTGGGTAGTGATAGTATTGAGCTGGTTTTGCCAGGATTATGGTTGTCTTTAGTGAGCGTCTGGGTCTTGTGAAGGGCCCTCTGGTCTGTGAGGGAACCCCTGTCGCAGGGAATGGACATTTATTGTTCTTGCTTTCTCTCATTATGTTAATTGCAGTAGTTGGGAATTTGAGCCTTGTTTGCCACTTACCAATACCTGGGGGGGGGGAATGTTGTTGTTGTTCTTTTGGTTGTTCAGCATTCTTGTCTCATTTCCAGGGATTCATTAGTGTCCCTGTATCCTCTACGGGATGTTGGCCTTGTTTTTGGCCTGTATTGCTCTTTTGGGTTTTGTACCCTTTTGTTTCCCACCCATTACTGTTTGTGGGGCGGGGCTTGGTAAATCCCATGACCACTGACATGGAGGGACGCAGAAGAAAAGGAGAATTTCACTTACCTTCTTGATGTAAATTCTATTTCTTCTAGTCCTGACATGTCAGTACTTGTTTCCCATCCCAATTTTGCTTCCTGTACTGCTATGGCCAATGTATAACAGTGGTGAGGAGGAAGTTATTACAGGGCGGGATTCATTTTAATTGGCTTTGTTATAGGTCCTACCTCCTGTGTGGGAGGGGCGATGCTACCCATGTGTACTGACATGTCGGGACTAGAAGAAATAGAATTTACATCAATAAGGTAAGTCAAAGTCTCCTTATTGGTCACAGCAACGTTTCACCCTCACAGCCTGGGGAGGAGTTTTGTCTTTTTTAACATGTAAAATTATATCAGACTAAATGAAAAATAAAAGTATATTTCCTCTTTAAATGCTGCTGCTTCCTCAGTAAAACAGATATAAATATGAATCTTTTCCCTCCCTGTAGGTACAGAGTTGGAGCTGCTGAGTGAGGCGCCTGGGGGAGAGAAGGAGGAAATTCAGGGAAATGTTCTGTACAGACTGAGAGTGAGAGACTCCCACTGACTGAGGCACCAGCTAAAGGGCCCCCCCGGGAACTGCCCCCCAAGGAGGGAGCTGGCAACCAAGGGACTCATCCATCTGCAGATCTGCCCCCAGAAGCACAGGAGAGATGGGTGGAGGGACCCCGAGGGGGCAGGGGGGCAGGATCCAACAGCTGGGGATAAAGATGCACCAACTGGATCTGAGGATCAATATCACTGAGGAGCTGTGCAACTTGGCTGGTAAATTGGGTTCCTTACTGGCACAGGGATCAGATGGAGCTGCACTGTGTGGGGCTGAGGGGGCAGATAATGAGGGCAGAGGGGCAGATGGGATAATGGCCCCTGGATTGGCTGATACTGTGCTGGGTATAAGGAGACTGATCTATGGGCAGGAGGCTACAGACCTGGTACTGGATATAAACACGGCTCATAATCGTGTATCTGTATCAGGGGACAGGAAATCTGCTTCCTACTCACTAACAGAACTACATTACCCACAATCCCCAGAGAGATTTCAGAATTATGCTCAGGCTTTAAGCAGCAGGAGTTTCCCCTCAGGGCGACATTACTGGGAAGTGGAGGGCAGTAAATCAGGGGAGTGGGGGGTAGGGGCGGCCTATCCCAGTATAGAGAGGGGGGGATATCAGTCCTGCATTGGGAATAATAACAAGTACTGGTGTTTGTACACATGGAATAATAACAGATATTCAGTGGAACATGACAGTAAATGGACACAGTTACCCCACGTCCTTTCCTGCAGGAGAATCAGGATCTGGTTGGACTATGAGGCCGGACACCTGTCCTTTTATGAGCTGAGTGAGCCAATCAGGCGCTTACACACCTTCACTGCCTCCTTCACTGAGCCCCTTCATGCTGCATTCTGGGTATATGGGAATGGTGCCTGGGTGAGAATCATTAGAGAGAGAGAAAAGGGAGCTGAAGTACTGACACTAGAGAGCGAGACAGTCAGACAGATAAGAGACAGTGAGGATCTGACCCCAGGCAGAGAGAAGTTGGACCCAGAGACCCAGATGCAGGAGGAGGCTGCTGTGTCTCATATAATCCACAAGGGGGAGACAGAGAGGGAAGAGTTGGCCGGGCAGATCCCTGACATGGAGGAGCTGTGCAACTTGGCTGGTACATTGGGTTCCTTACTGGCACAGGGATCAGATGGAGCTGCACTGTGTGGGGCTGAGGGGGCAGATAATGAGGGCAGAGAGGCAGATGGGATAATGGCCCCTGGATTGGCTGATACTGTGCTGGGTATAAGGAGACTGATCTATGGGCAGGAGGCTACAGACCTGGTACTGGATATAAACACGGCTCATAATCGTGTATCTGTATCAGGGGACAGGAAATCTGCTTCCTACTCACTAACAGAACTACATTACCCACAATCCCCAGAGAGATTTCAGCTTTATGCTCAGGCTTTAAGCAGCAGGAGTTTCCCCTCAGGGCGACATTACTGGGAAGTGGAGGGCAGTGAATCAGGGAACTGGGGGGTAGGGGCGGCCTATCCCAGTATAGAGAGGGGAGGGAGGCAGGCTGGTATTGGGGATAATAACAAGTCCTGGTGTTTCTGCAGAGGGAATAATAACAGATATGCATTGAGACATGACAGTAAATGGACACGTTTACCCCACGTCCTTTCCTGCAGGAGAATCAGGATCTGGTTGGACTATGAGGCCGGACGCCTGTCCTTTTATGAGCTAAGTGAGCCAATCAGGCGCTTACACACCTTCACTGCCTCCTTCACTGAGCCCCTTCATGCTGCATTCTGGGTATGGGGGGAGGCTACCTGGGTGAGAATCATTAGTTAGGGTAGCTCAGAACAGGGGACAGGATCAAGTTACACACATGCTCAGAGAATAGGAAGGCTGCCGCTGGCACCTACAGGAAGGGGAGAGAGATTTCAGTGATGTCACTGTAGGCTTCACACTGCTGTAGGCTGCCAGCACCATATCTCAGAGAAGCAAGCAGGGATCTGGGAATTTAGATATGCAGTAAGTACTTAAAAGAATGGCTTTAGACTTACTTTCAATTTATATTAACCTTTCATTGTCCTTTAAAGGAGATGTAAATGTTAAAAATCCAAATCGCATATTTAGCTTTAGATCAGTATTCTATACACTTTAGGCTACCTTAATTTTTATTATAAGCCTACCTTATTTTCACAGCATTCAGCGTTAGCCCTGCTATCACCCTGTCGCATGCGCCATCTTTAAAATCTCTTGAGAAGGAGCGGAAGCCCCCACCCTCCTGGGAGCCGACTTGCGTCTGTACGGGTGCACGCCGACTGTGTAATATGAGCGCACACCTTGCAGCAGAGACATGCGCGCCAGTTACTGAGATCACGCGCAAGATCTTGTGCGCTTTTATTTGAAGATCAGGCGCGCCCCCTCTGCCAACAAGCACCTACCTGCAACCTATCTTAACCCTACAAGCTTCAGCGACAGAGAAAGTAACAGCAACTATTGGTAATACTGATTGTTAATAATCATACTATTGTCTAATAACAATAAATTCTCAATTATTTTAACAAATCAAGAAAGTAGTCTTGTTATTACAAGTATGTTAGAGAATCAAATTCTGCTCTTGCTCATCTTTTCTGATATAATTCCAACATAAGCCTTTACCATTGAACATAGTTTCCTGGAATGTCAATGGATAAAATCATCATATAAAAAGGAAAAGTATTTCACAAAAATTAAAAAGCTTTAAATGTGATGTAGCTTTTTGACAAGAGACCCACCTGAATGAATCAGATAACAAATAGTTAAAAAAGGGTTGGGCAGGAGAAGTTGTTTTTTCTCCAGCAGTTAATAAAAATGTGGTGTAGCTATCCTATTAATGATACTCCCTGGCACTTATGTTCTGCTTATGCTCCAAATAATACCAAAAATAAATACTTCTCCCGGCTTAAACAACAAATTTCACATTTCTTTCCCATACTAATCTAATTTTAGCAGGTGACTTAAATGAATCTTATTTATGGTCCCTTGACAGAACTGACTGGAAATTTAAAGATCATTTCAAAAATTCTAAACTTTTACACAAATTCTTTAAAGACACTGGCCTAAATGATACTTGGAGAATTTTCCATCCAACAGAGAAAGACTTTGCCTTTTTCTCCTCTCCCCACAATATAGGAACTAGAATAGATTATATTTTGACGTCAAATAATGTACTAATTAAAATGATAAGAGCTGATATAGGTAACATCGATATATCTGACCATGCGCCAGTTTCTATCCAGTTCAACAACATCTAAAAGTTTTGTTTGTTGGTCCTTCCCTAGTCCTTTGAAAGATAACCCTGACTTCATCAAAATGCTTCAAGATAGATGGGATATGTTTTTTAATTGATAATAAAGACCATTTAGATAATTTCCCATTGTTTTGGGAAACTTGGAAAGCTGTGATTAGGGGAGAGATTTTATCCTTTAGGTCTCATTATTATCGTAAGGTACAAAAAACTTTCTTAAGTAAAAGGCAAAAAGATTTACATCTTCCCCTTACACAATTTCCCTCTTTGGAGAATGCATTAAAATCCAAAAAAGTTACTGAAGACCCCAAGGCCTGGATTGACTTTAGAAACACCTTTTTTGTTTCATATTTACATGCTAAATATAGTAATTTAAATAACAAAGCTAATTATATGCTTTTCAATCTAACAAAATTACATGATAGACATACTAAAGTAATTAGAATGAAAGATAATAACAATGTATTAACTAATGATCCCAATAAAATAGTTGATATATTCAAAAATTACTATGAAAAGCTGCACTCACATAACAACTCTGAGACAAAGACATTGTTTCTTACTAACTGCAAGATCCCCCAAATTTCTTTGGAACAATTAAAAAATCTTAATGAACCAATTTTAATTGAAGAAGTTACTTATGCCATTGACAATTTAAAATCTAGAAAAGTGGGTGGTCATGATGACCTTCCCCATACTTTTTATAAACATCTGAAGGACAAAATGTCTCCTTTGCTAACTAATCTTTTTAATGATATTCTACTATCCGGTAAAAAACTTCCTTCTAGTGAACTTTCTAGCCTTGAAGTTATACCTAAAATAGATAAAGATCTTTCACTCCCCTCATCTTATAGGCCAATATCTCTATCTGTATCAGGGTGCCTGGTACATTATTTATAAATCCCCGTAACTTCTGCATGTAACAACTTAGACAGTAAATCTCCCCCTCTAGGTGCTACGGTCACCCTTTCTATTCCTTGTAATCTCATGTACTCG
This sequence comes from Xenopus tropicalis, assembly GCF_000004195.4. Classification (NCBI taxonomy): domain Eukaryota; kingdom Metazoa; phylum Chordata; class Amphibia; order Anura; family Pipidae; genus Xenopus; species Xenopus tropicalis. The sequence continues at coordinate 3,647,465 of NC_030682.2, forward strand.
GTGCCTTGAACCCGGCGTTGCCTCACTCCCTGACCCAATCAGATTGAGCTACTCTCTAGCCCTCTCCTTTATGGGCCTGGGGGTACAGCCAATGTACTGTAATTAAATAAACCCCCGGCTTAGTGTTACAGCTCATAGAGCTTCTTATCTCTTACCATTTGTCTGTAAAGGAACCAGAGACCTGCCCCACCTTACATGCCCAACACCTATTCGCCCCACACTTGTACGTCCCACTATACTGTAGCCAGGGAGTTTGTTGCTTCTCTCACATATAGAGACTGGGGGCCA